>NC_059490.1:6935746-7187601 GCF_018139145.2 Gymnogyps californianus | reverse complement strand
GGGGGAGCTGATGGTGGGGTTGCAGCAGAAATGTCCTGGTGCCCTGGATGTCCTTTGTTGTTCCAGATGGAGTATGATTCATCTTTATGCAAACTCGTGGACCAGTACCACGGTAGCTCACACTATCGAGGGACTGCGGTTAAGCTGTGTGCTGCCCAGGGACCTGGGGTGATCTGGCCACATTTTAACATTGCTTCAGCAAACAAAGCCCAGGATAAACCATGTTAGAGGAGGGTTTGGTACTGCAGGAACGTTTGTTTTAGAAATGCTTATACCACAAGCAGCCTGTGTGTTTCTGAATGGCCTTCCAGCTTGTGTGGGAATCCTAGCTACTGTATGGAGTACAGTATGGATCCAGTTACAAAAGGGAGTCCATAGCATGGCTGCCTGTGGCAGCAGGGCACCGTGCTCACACCCGGGAGGGCCCTTGCAGCCCTGCATGTGCCTGGGGTGTGCTGATCTTGCAGATGCTCTTTTGGAGCCAGGGTTTGCCATCTTATGCTTGCTCTGCCTGCTGCGGAGCTCCTCGATGCTTCCTGATACGCTGGGTAAATCTGCTCGCCCTTCAGCCCTGGAAGAGCTGGGTCTCTGTGGAGCCAAACTGCTGCTCGTGGTTGCTACCTGTTGACCAGGCAGCCTGCAGGCAGGCTGCAGGCAGGCTGTCAGCCCTGCTCTGGCATTTGGGACTAGGGAAAGCCCTTGCTTTTGCATCAGGAAGCCCAGCTGGGCTTTCCTCTTCCAATAGGTACAGCTGATAAATGACCAAATGTTAAATGTCTCAGGCTGGGAGGGTGGAGATGCAGGATGTGGCTCTGTGGCAAAAGCACGCTTACTGCTAACCCAGAGAAACCCCGCCTGTAACCAGCCAGCAGAGCCAGCTGGGCTCTGCTCTTAATGTGCTTCTAATAAGCTTAAAGGGGGAGTTGTGCAAACTGTCCTGCATATGCTGCGTCCTTTCAATGTTAAATTCTCTAGCAGCTCCAGGGCCATAACGTTTCCGGGCACGCTAGGGTCCAGCCTGACGGATCTGGGGTGCTGCCCCGGAATATCTGGGCCTTTTGGCTGGGTTGGCTCTGGCACTGCTCCAGCTGGATTAGGTGTAAGGCGAATGAAACATTTTTTTTGCAATTAGCAAGATTTGTTACTTGCTCATACAACTGCGGTTACAAAAAGAGGAAAAACCTTATGACGTGATTAACAAGATTAGCAATGGAGCAGGGCAGAGCTCAGTTCAAATTGCAATTAATTACCGAAGCAGCCAGAGGATCGGGAGGAGTCTGTCTGCAGTTACTGGGATGTCGGTGTCTGCAAATGCCATGTCCTGCCTCATGGAGCCAGCTGAGGAGCTGGGGCCTGTCATCCCCGGGCGCTGTCCCTCGTGTCTTTGACCATGCTGCATCTCGCAGCTTTGCTGGGTCACGCTGTGCTACTCCCATGTTAGCTGCAGGGCAAGCTTAATTCAAGCAGAGCTTTAATTTCTTCCTCCATCTTTGGGGTTAGAGTCATCGGTGGTCAGCAGAAAGATGATATTACAGCCTCTGTAATGCCATCCCCTTTTGCCAGCGTGCAATACTACCAGGCTTCAAACAGATATGTAACGAAAGGCAAGCTTCAGCCTCTGAGACTGCCCTGCTTATCACAGCTTCAGGCACCTGTACAGTTTGTCTGCAATACTAGATTAAAGTTTATATTTTAAGCTTTATTCTAAAGCTTATTTTATTTTAGCAAACTAAAGGGTTAAATAATTGATTACATACTTGGAAACAATTACAAAACAAAACCTAAAAATAAGGGACACGTGCTTAATCATTTCTGAAACTAATCTCTTCCCCAAGCTGTCATTTAGGATTTCTCTGAGATTTCTCTTAGCAGCTTTAGCTAAAGGCCAGCTTGGCAGAGCCCTGCCTCGACGGGTCGGTCAGGGCAGACTCTTCGTGGGTGACTTTCATGCCAGTTTCCTTGTAGCGTTAACAGGAAGCTGATGTACATGAATCAATCTTCAAAGCTGCTCCTGGACCGTGACTTTCCTTTCCCTCCCCAATTAACTGGGAAAATTTATTGTATTAGGAGCTCTGATTAGCTGGGGGTGTGTGTGAGGAGGTTAATGAATCACTGTTCTGAGTTGTCCAGGGCTGTGATGTGTAAAAGCGTTTTGATATGCTGATTTCTTGTCGCAGAGCGATATCCCCGAGCTGTGTCAAGCTGCTCTCACCCTGACTCCTTTCCTCGGCAGCACCACATACGTTATGAACCTTTTCAAGGCTTTGTGATAACGCGCAACTCGAAGTGTTGTGTAGATGAAGGGTTTTTTTAGTAGTCTCGCAGTACAATATGGACTGTTAAGACTTCCAGGGGCAGCACACATGGCGTGTGTGTAGCACAGGGTGCCGGGCTGGCAGCTGAGTGGGTTCCTCCTTCTGTCAGTGTTGTGGGTTTGGGCCATCCCTGGTGGAAATGGCAAAGGTAAGAGGAAAGCTGTGGCATACGCTGAGGGAGTCAGCCTGGGGCTTTGGGTAGGGCCTGATTGCTTTGGCTTAGCCCTGCGTAAGAGCAAAGTGAGCTGATTTTGTTAATGTTGTGCACGTGGTTTCAGCCTTTGAGTGCAATCAGCATGAACAAGGGAGCAGGAAAGAGTGTTTGGATGCCATGGGGATGGAGGAAGAGCAGCTCCGTCCTTCCTTAACAAAGCCTGGAGCGCTGTGATCAAATTAATTGTGAGAGGGTGAAGTCTGGAAAGCTCTAGCTAAAAAAAAAAAAACCAAACCAAAAGATGAGCAGGCTGCCACAAAAAGCAGAGCCTGGTGAGCCGTGCGATAGGACTTGGTGCATAGTGTGGCAAGGCGCCCTGCCGGGTGGGCACACCCCACGGGCTGTGGGGACCTTTGGGAATGCCCCAGCTCGGAGCCTGCTGGGATGCACCCCTCTGCTTCCTTCACAGTGTTGGTCAGTAAGTGTGCCGCTGCAGAAAAACTCCTGTGGGATCTTCCCGGTGCAAGATTTTTCCTCTGGGGCATTCACAGCAGCCTAATTACTGCGCTAGGCGGGAGGGCTGCGGGTGCCTCCTTCCCCGTTTGCCCCCACTGTCTTTGCTTATGCAAACCCCATGGCTTTAGAAATGGAGTGGGTCCTGGCTGGCTGAGCTTGTTTCTCTGCCCCTCTCTTACGGGGCTTGAACTGCTGAGGCAGAGGGCAGGGGAAATGGTTTAGTTTTTTCTTGAATTGAACTCTGGTTGTCTAAGCAGGCATATCAATACCGCTTGAAACTTGCCCTGCCTTCGCCTCTTGCACTCTGTCCTGTGTCACTGCTCTGCATCTTCACGGGGTTCGTGCTATTTTTGCTCGCTTCCTCCTGAGACTCTTCAATCTGATAATCTCCTAATCTCCAGCTCTAGCAATTCATCTGCAGTTGTCTTTGCTTTATACCTGGCTTACGTCTTGGGAGTTGTCTTCAAAATAGCTTCTGACCTTGTTGGCTAATGCATGTTAAGAAATAGGCCTGCATAGCTACAGGAGCCTTCTCGTTCCCCAAATTTTTGTTATTGCCTGCGTTGGGGAGAGACATCCCTATTACAAGTCACTGCTGTTGCATCAGTTTCTTGTACAGCATCCTCCTGATTTACACCCATTTTCATGACCAGATTTTGAGTTCTTTCTTACCCCAGGTACACTCTGCTTTCCTTTGTGGGCTGTTAAAGCCTTAAAATAGGAGCCGCCCGATCTGAGCTTAGACGTTCTGATGAGCACCGCAGAAACATCTGTAATGTCTGAGAGGGGACACGTGCTTCCTCCTGGTTGCAGATAAGGAGAAGGGATCTTGAAAGGAGCACAACAAGGAGTGCTAACCCTATTGCCCATGAATTCCTCTTGATAAAATGTGCCTGGTGGGGTGGTTGCAAAGGAAATCTGAAAATATAGAATCGACTTTTAGCTTTCTCTGATGAGGATCAAACACCTAATCTCATCCACTGGATAACTGAAATAAGAGGGAGAGGGCAGGAGGAGAAAGTGCCTTCATTAGCTTTCTTCTTGTATTATCCTGCATTGTATTATCCCGCATTGTATTATCCCTCACCTTTTGTGCTCCTTTGTAACACCAGCTAGCTGAAATACACGGCTGGAAATATGCACCAGGGTTCACAGTGTACCATTGTTCACAAGAGAATAGGCAGTGCCTGCTGTCATTGCCTAGGCTGTTTTGCCGGTTTCTTTTGCAATCTTGGTTGTTTTGGGGAGGGCAGGAAGGTTTCCTGGATGAGAACCGGCTCTTCTCTGGATTCGAAAGCGGAGGTACCATCTCAGAACTGTAAACAGGGAATGAGCATCCACTGTTTCTGATAACAAAGCTAGAGACCTCTTAACGAATGCCTTGCTACAGATGGCTCTTTGGGGGTTTTTTGGAATCACTTTTGCATACGAAGGGAATAGAAGAATTCACGAAGGAATCCATTGTGTGTGGCTCAGGAAGTCCATCACCTCTGCTGCTTCCCGAGACCACCACAGTGTTGCTAGTTGTGCTTCCAAACTCTTCAAAACCATGGTAGATCTTAAGGTAGAAAATGTCTCTAATAGTGAGGAGCTGCAGATCTTTGGGCATGATACAGAGATTATGGGAAAGAAGCTGCAGAGGCACGAGCGGGAATAGTGATGTGTGAGTGAGAAGTAGCTGCTAATACCAGGCTTGGGCAAGTTGCAAGAGTTTACTCTTTGCTTTAAGAACAAGTTCAACTCGGTGAACTCTTTCCAGGAAGACTTTGGGTACGGAGGTCTGGGATATGGCAGTTCACTGGGCTTTAGGAAGGAGTAGGAAATACTCCTCTTGTGTGACCTGTTTTTGCACTACTTCATGTGGGTACTTCGGGTCGAAAGCCTGTCTGTTGGGTTTCCTAAGACAGTGCTGATGTGTCCATCCCTTCATCCCTTGTTCAGGGTGTGCTCTCTGTCAGGCCTGAATCAGGTGAGTACTGAAGGCTTGTTCAGGGAGATACCGCGATTATTTGGTTATTAACGGGGAAACAAGGCAACCTGCTTCAGGGGAAGTGGAAGAAACAAGAAAATGTTCTGTCCTGAGCGACCAAGCCTGCCTCTCTTGTAATGACCCACTTCGCTCGATGGAGGTTTGAGCTGCCTTATGTCTAACTAAAATAGACATGGATGCTGCCTCCATTCCCCAAATTGTGGTGACGGTGAATTAGGATAATGAAAGCAGATGATACATTTAAGTGCGTCACGGAAGTGTGGGCAACTGGGCCCTACAGTAATTTAAAAATAAATGTGTATGGGATGAGATTAGCAAATTTGACAGTGCTCAGCTAAGCAGAAGTATCTGCCAATTGCAAGCAGCCCATTCCCAGTAAGACCTTCCAGTGTAGCTGCAGGCTTCTCTTATGTATGAGGAAAAAAACAGCACGTGGCTACTTTGATTGATTTTTGAAGAGGAATTGCAGCAAGCAAATTTAATACAGACTGAGAGGAATATATATACCTCTTTTTTTTTTTTTTTTCCTGCTAGGAGACTGAGCACTGCCAGAGGAGGAAAAAACACTTGATTGCAGTACTCTGGCAGCTAATCTTCCCAGATGTCATCCAGTTAGATATTGGCATGTTGATTTTAAAAAAAAAAAAAAAGGTATAAAAATAATTTCAGTGCAAAAAGAGTTGGAAAATACAGTGCAGGTGTGCAAACATCAATGAGCAGGAGCCTGGTGGGGATTCTGCCCGGGGTTTACTCCTCTTTGGTGGCTCTGCTTGGCTCTCCTCTCCTCCAGATGAGTCATGGACACTGTTACTGCAGCAACGCTGCTGCCAAGGAGGGGGATAAAGCTGTTGCCATGGTGCTGGATGGGCAGGAATTCTGCAGGAGGAAAAACACTTAATAATTAACTTGCAGACAAACGCGGCTTCAGACTTTGCCTGCGTGCTCTAGGGAAGGTGTCCCGGGCTCCCAGGCGACCGCCAGCCTGTTCTGGTACAGCCCCTTGCCTTCGTGGAGAGCAGCTGGTCCGAGCGCGGCCGTGGGCCGAGGGAGGCGAAGCTGGGACTGTGGGAAGCTGCGCCTGCTTCTGCCAATTTGTGTTTTGCATGCGGCTGCTTGGAGCGGGGAAGTTGTGGGACGGGTTAAGAATTTGGGCTGGCTGATGTGTTAGAACCTAAAATCATCGGGTAATTGCAGGACGTCTACCTGAGGATTGCAAAACGTTGGGGCTTAAGGCAAGGGGTTGATTTAAATTTCTGTCCCATCTCCTTGGCTGCTCTTAAAGACAAAACAAGATTTTGTGCAGTTCTTAGGCTATTTCATCTAACAGTAGGCTTGCATTTTCTGGTGGTAGTAAAAAGGTTGAGCTTTTATCTTGTTCTTCCTGATAGTGTGGGTACTGGTGTTAGTTTTTCTTTGTGCTGCGTTGATAAGAAAGGGAAACCTCCCTGCCAAATGCCAGAGATGCTTCGAACGCGGTCCTCTCTCTTAAAGCCCATTCCTTTGAGCATTCACCATATGGTGGTGATGATGGAGAGCAGTAAAACTTTCTAGAGAGTATGTTTAACACCTCTGTTCCTTGTACCTGTGAGCACTCAGACAATTCTCCAAGTTAAGGAGATCTGGAAAGAATAAAGGGCTTGTAGGAAAGTACAGGTGATAGATGTGCAGTTCATGCTCAGCAGCGCCTAGGAGCGATCTTCCATAGCGCTGATGACAGCTATCTTTGTCTCTCACTCCAGAGGGGCCTGATTTCTGTAATTACAGATCCCAGCACGAGGGCCTTGCTGTCTGGTAGTTGCAATGCGTGGCGTTGGGGATATTCTCTTACTACGCCACAGGAATCTTGTATTAACTCCTTATGTATGGGATGTGCTAACCACTGCCCATGAACCATAACCCCCAGCCACAGTGTAGGTACCCGATTTGTTATATCGGCGCTGAAGTAGGGGTTGTAATGGGTAGGTATGGTCTCTGAGTACACTGTAACTTATTTTCATATAGTCAGTGAATAAGCCTTAGGTGGATGGATGTATTTGAATTTTAGAAATAGGAAAGCAGACAGAAATAAGTGATTAACTCAGACTAACAGCAGGAATTAGTAGCTGAGAAAGGGCTTAGAATTAGAATGTTAAAGTATTACTTTCACCTTAGAACCTCCTAAACAAGTCTCCTACAACATGCAGATGCACAGTTGTTCAAAAGCTAACCTGACTTGTATACATACAACATTTATTTAGATTTGTCAGGATAAAGTAAGTTATTGGAGCTGCTTTCAATCTGTGCTTGTATGTGCAGTGAAAATGAAGTACCACTGCTCCTTCCCCAGAGAGGAGGCTGATACCCAGGCCAGGAAGCTGTCTCAGGGCACAGCAAGGCTGAAGCCAGAAACAATGACTTTCTCCGAAAGATACCGACTCTGGTGGAAGCAGGGAAAGGCTCTGTTCCCAGACTGTTTTACTAATACAGGGAAAGGCTTCAACACCGTATTCAGTGCCGAGAAAAATAAGTCCTTGCATGGGACAAGCATCGGTGGAGAGAAGAGGCCATCCTTTGTCTGCAGAGGGCTGGAGATAGGGGAGGTGGCACAAGGGGGAACACTCCTGTTCCAGTTAAGCGCAGTCGGCTTAGTGCTCACAAAGCTGCTTAGCACTTGCATTCTGCCAGAGGGCAGTTTTTAAAACAGGCAAAGCCTCTTACACTGAAAAGGCTAGGATTTGTTGGAGGTGCTGACTATTCTCAGTACCCTGAGGGGAAATGGATGCAGAAGATGCTGGCACAGGGCTGGAAAAATGTGGTGACCTCCGAGTGCTGGGGGAGAGAAGCCTTTTCGCTGTCCTGTCCAAGCAGGGCAGTGTGAGCATTCAGAACTGAGACTGTCTTTGTAGACTTGAGTTTTGGATTAAAAACAGGGTAGTAGTGGAAATGCATTTGGGCTGCTCTCACTGCTGGTTGTGACCTCCAAAGAGTAATACCTGGTAATTGTGGGCAGCCTTCATTTAAATTTGCTTTCCTCTGCAGATTATTTGTGCACTCCAGAGGAAAATGTTTACAAGATAGACTTCACCAGGTTCAAAATCCGGGACATGGAATCTGGCACAGTCTTGTTTGAAATTACCAAACCAGCAGCTTCAGGTGAGTGCACACGCAAAATACTGTTTTCATGAACAAACAAATGCTAGTGTGTGCTTCCTTTTGCCTTTTCTCACTCCTTTTACTCAATACATTTCGCCAAACTAGGAGATGCTCTCAACTGCAAGAGGGCTAGAGCCTCACCTTGCAGCAGAAATACTATTCAGGTGTCCCTCTGTACCAACACAGTGAACAGAACTCATTGCTGCTGTATTCTTATGATTGCCATCTGTGATGAGACAGGACAGATGGATGTTGTAAACAGAAGCAGAGGAGGAGGAGATCACCGTGTGTTCGCTTCTTGGCTGTTCATCAGCTAGAGTCCCCCTGCACATAGTTTAACTGTTAGTCTAACATCTTTCACTCAGGAGTCAGGAAAATGGTATTTCCAAAAGGGAGAAACTTCGTCAATTGTGCAAATGAGACAAACTGAAAAATTGCTTTTTTTTTTTCCTCTTCATAATTTTTAGGTGTTACTTGTAAGCATCAAAGTGTTACCTGTTGCCCGTGGTAATGAAAACCCAGGGCAACTGTTCTCTTCCTGATCAAGCACTCTTTTAAATTTTCCCCGTCTCCCTGCAGGTGAGAGGAAGTTTTCTGTAGCTTAGAGGTAGCAAACCAGACATGCTGAGGTGAAGTGGCTTGTGCAGAGTCACACTGCAGTCCTGAATCAGAGGTAGGAGCAGTAATTCACTTCAGAAGATAAGAAGTGTATCAAACCAAAGGGCCATCTTGCAATACGCTGTCTCTGAGTGACCGGTAGTGGATGCCTTAGAGAGGATAGGAAGAGGGTAAGCACATCATCAGGCTTTCTCAGAATAGTTTCCTGGCTTCTGTGACTCAATAATGTATGATTGCAAGTATTTTCACTGAGTTTCTGTTTCTCAGACAACTGTGACGGATCTTTACTTTGCGCTTTTCCAGAACGTGAACACAGTGACAAGAAGGACATTGACCCCAATGCTGGACGGTTTGTACGCTATCAGTTTACCCCAGCTTTTCTTAGACTTCGGCAAGTGGGAGCCACGTAAGTAATTGCTCCTGTGCTACTTTTTCTAGTAGAGGAAACAACTGAAATCTTAGATATAAAAAAAAAAAAAGGCTCTTGCTTGTTGATCCTGTCAGGAAGTTGATTTAATAGGGATCTCTTCTTATTATGAGGATCTCCAAACATCTTTGCTGGATGCCTTGCTTTCTCCATCCCTTTAGCTGGTTTGTTTACCTCAGGAATAGGCATGGGGTTGAAAAAATTAGTGCTAAAAGGGGCAAAATAAGGTGGACAGACTACGCAGATATTCCAGCCCTTTTCTGCATATTATAGTTTGTTTATCAGAGGCTCTGCCGGTTTTGGAAGGTGTGTCTGCAGTCTTCCACGTTGCATTCCCCAAAAAACAGTAATCCACAGATGCACATGAAATGGTGAAGTAATGTTTGTCACTTTAAGTATTAGAATGATCTTTGACATGGCTGGTAGTACTGCTTGCGGCCCTCAATAAACCACACCAAAATGTGACATCTAAAGTATCTCTCTGTAAAGCTTTAGGCCAAAGTTATTGTTACTGTAATACAGGTGACAGAGTGTGTTGTTTCTTTAGTAAAAGTTAGTAGTAATTACTACTAACTATGCTATTACTACTAACTTACTATTACTATTAACTACAGATTTATCTGCAGTTAAATAGCATGCATGAGGAGATGGAATTTTTGGCTTGTATTTCCTTGTCTGGCCCCCCAGAGAGCAGGCTGGTGGGCTTCTTTGTCCTTACCGGAGATTTTAGAAGGATATTGGGTCATAGCATGGCAGGTTCATTGTTATCTTTGTTTTTGTTTACATTCACTTAAGTTTAAATTAGTAGATCTAATCAAGAGCTTTATGCCCATTGCTATTATGTCATTAAGCCCATAATACTATAACCGAGCATCAGTTACAGTTTCCAGCACAAACTTATTTGTTTCAGGTCTATAGAAATCATTAGTTTGGATTCGCGTTGGAGTGCAGTTTGATAGATCCCTTCAGCAGCGAATGAGTATTTCACAAGAACTGATGTACAGTAGCCTTGCTTAAAAAAAAAAAAAAAAAAAAAGTATTTTCGAGAGCTTGATTAAAATTCAGCATTTGGTTGTGACGCAAAAGAATTAAGATTTCTTGTCAGGGAATGTATTTAGAGCAAGGTTGCACATTACCACCTCCTGCTAATCTTAAAGATGTGTACCATTTAGGCTTTGTTTTGGAAGAAAAATTAAAGTTATGTATCAATTAGCACCTCTTTGGCCGCTATTTGCTTAAAATGGTAAATACCCAACTTTTGATTTGTGCCAAACTAGTGGCAGTGTCTTCCTGGCTTACTCATAGTGTATCGTGTGTAACTAATACCTATCTCTCTCCAAGAGATCATGATTCTTGGTAAGAGAAACTTGAATATAGTGCTGGCTGAAACTTGTCCCCCTTTACCACTTACAAAGCAGGAACAGAAGAAAGACCATTTTCTGTCGATCTGGCTTTTTTTTCGTACCCACCAGAAGAATTAAAATAACTTGTATAAAAATCCAATGCGAGAAGGAACTGCTAGTGAGTGATCTAGTGAACTGCCTATCCAGTATAGTTGGAGGGATCTTTTCTTCACTGAAGATGAGTTTAAGATTGTAAAATTCTGTGTGTCCTTTTTTTGGTTTTTTTGAGTAAAAAGAATCAAAATATAGTATAATCTATGATTTGTAATGCTATGTTGTGTCCCTGTAGCATGCTTTAAGAAAAAGAGGAAAGGATAATTTGGTTAGTACCATTGCTTTAGATTTTTGGCTTTTTTTTTTTTTTTTTTTTTAGAAGAGCTCTCTTCTACCTTTCAGGAATGGTTGAAACTCTTACTTAAGGAAGAAAGCTCATTTCAATCTTATCCTTCTTTTTCAGGGTGGAATTCACAGTAGGGGACAAACCCATTAATAACTTCCGCATGATTGAGAGGCACTACTTCCGGGATCAACTGCTTAAGAGTTTTGATTTTGAATTTGGGTTCTGCATCCCCAGCAGTAAAAATACTTGTGAGCACATCTATGAATTCCCACAGCTCTCTGAGGATCTCAGTAAGCTCTCTTTAATTACGGGGTTACCACAGAGTGAGGTTAATCGAAGGTGTTTTGAGGAAGCCCTTTCTTAAAAGCTGTCTGTAGAGAGTGGGTAGGGTAGAATACTTCCAGGTAGCTTTGTATCTGTGTTAATACAGGTTTTGTTTTCTAGCAGCGTGTATCTTGTCATCCACCAGACCGTTGCTTTTTTTTTTTTTTTTTTACTTCATAAAAGGGAAGCTTCAGTGTCAGGGAGAAAAAAGATAATTGTGTTATAAAACAACCAGAAAAATAGGATTAAAAAGACATCCAATAAATGGATAACTTAAATGTTATGTTCTGTTTTAATGTTTGATGTGCTATATTGATAGCTTGAGAGGTTTTAGTTTTACTATGAACATAACTTTTATTTTCTCTCCTCTCTCCCAAGATACAATAGCATGAGTACTAAATCTGTGTGATCTTATATTCTTTACAACCCCTAATCATCTATGTCAGCACTAATACTACAGTCTGGGGAAAATACAGTGATGCACTGCTGCTTACTTATTGTCACACCAGAACAAATTTCCTTGGAGTTCGCTGTTTTATCACTTTTTTAAAAACAAAACAAACCAAAAAAACCCCAAACTCTAGCGTCATACTGTTTTGAAGTTAGGTAGAGCACTTACACTTTGTATGGTGCCTTAATATTATTTCAATTATGTTTGAGTTCTTTAAAAGATACTGTCAACGAATGCTTTGGGTAGGTTCCCGTTTTCATTTTTCACTTGAGAGTTCGCTGCTATCTGAGCAATGCTATTAAGCGTAACTGAAACCCAGTGCAGAGTGTTGCCTCAGTAGGGCTTCTGTGTAACACGATTAATTTTTTTTCTTTTCCCCCCCTGCAGTTCGAGAGATGATCCTTCATCCGTATGAGACACAGTCGGACAGTTTCTACTTTGTAGACAACAAGCTCGTGATGCACAACAAGGCAGATTATTCATACAGTGGAGGACCTTGAGCACAGGACGGACAGCCAACCTGCGCTGGCCTTCCCTTTCCTATCGAAGTCATCAGGGATACCAACACCTTCAGTTCCGTTGCCTACAATGTCAACTGGACGAGGATCCACAAACCGAGGACTCTTTGCCACAGTAGGAGTTTCATGACTAAATTTGCCAGTCTCATCTTTTTTGAGCTTTGAAGCAGACCCAGAACTTCTTCAGAACTTTAAGCGGTTCTAGAATGCTAAATGATCTTTGGATACCACTTCCCTAAGTTCTTTAAGTGTCTGCTTTGGAAATGGCCTTGTGGGACCTGGGGGATTTTGCCCTAATTCTGCGGATTTGTGTTCTTGTCCTCAAGTATCTTTTAGGACGTGATTGCTTTCTCAAAGAATGTAATCTGAGCAACCACGTGAGTGGATGGATGCAAATGCAGAGTTTTGTTTATTTGTTTCTCTTTGTGAATGCTTCAAAGGCATGGCCAATTTAACTTGTACATCCAGTTGAAAATGTCGAGCATAACATCTTACAAAAGCAAGTTTCATCTTTAGATTCGTTCTCTAAATAAGTAGTTCATCCTTTAGTTTTGTTCCTTCTGTGTAACATTCTGTTTAGTCTTGGAAACACTGAAACTCGCAGTGAAGACCAGTAGTTCAATGACAGAGCTGTTTTTAATTGGGTACTGTCCTTTTACATTTCAGAGGAAAGCAAACTGGCATTGAGGGTCTATGAACCTCCATAAGCATTTTCCATTAATTTCAGTTTTTGCAAACTGATTGCAGAATAATCAGGAAAAATTGAAGGATTTTAGCTTTATTTAACATTTTTACATAGCTAACTTTCAGCCTATTCATGCTATATGTTTTCCATGTCTATTTTCTTTCATCTCTGCTCAATACTAAGGTAAGGGCTTCAGCACTGCTTGTTAGAGCAATGCTTTCATTTGTCTAGGGCAGTTGGAGAGTGTGGAATTTCCAATTTTCCATTTGTATCTGAATTTGAAGAATGTTGTGACAGTGTTTTCCCTTTGTTAAAAATGTTTCACATCGGATATTAATACAGGTGAAACAGTAAGCCTAATAACATAGGACTTTAAGGCACAGCAGAAATTTAGCAAGAGCTCTCTCTTCAGACTCTGTAAGAAGTTTAAGACCAATTTTGCCCAAGTTTCTCAGCTTCTGCTTCCTAGAAAGACAGAAGTGCAAAGAAGTAGCAACATCAATAGAGTAAACTAGTGTATGCAAAACAAAACCTGAGAAGGCTGTGTGGGGTAGCCTGTTGTCATGAAACCCTTACTCTAAAGGTCAGTTCACTGACACTTTAAAAAAATAAAAGGCAGTTGCAGTTTGTAGATATTTCTATAAATACTTGATGTCTCCATGTCTAATTCTGTGAGTTTAAGTGGAACATTATATGTTAGCCTCAGATAGGTGTGATTGTAATAATTTTTATAAGATACCATTTCCAGTCATGATTAACATCTTTCTAGTCACAGCCTAAGTCAAACAGAACTACAAATGGTTCCAAATGTGGCCATCTGCCTAAGAACAGGGAGGGTTTTGTGCTCTTTTTGGGGTTGCGATCACTATTAAATGTGTTACCGTTTGTATTTGGCTTGGCTTTCTTTACTTCTGAAAGAGGATTCAGTTTTCTAAAGAAAATGCAGTGAATTTAGGTTACAGCACAAAATTTTTTATTGAGATTGATAGCTAAGAAAGTATGTAAAGTTCACTGATTTTACACAACCAGTATCTTGTAGTAATTATTATCACAATGGGACTTGTATTTATCACTATTTTTTGTCTCTAGCGTATTAAATCATACAATTAGCCTACGGCTGACTTATCTGTTTGAGAGTTACAAAGAATGTCCTCATTATTTGTACAATGCTTTGAGCTACTGATGATTAAGTTTTATAGCACAATAATTACTAAAGGTGAAATTAGTTTCAAAAAGTCTAGGTCTCCCCCCCCCTTTATTTCTTTTGCATCAGGGCTGTTAAACTATCTATATATTCAATTATATTTTGCAAGTTTAAGTATTTATTGAGTTTTGTTCCAACTCTTGAAGGAGAAAATGTACCGATTTGAAGACAGAAGAGAGTGTGTGTGTCTTTATAACTAGCACCCTATACAGTTTTTTTTGGGGTATCTTTCAACTCCTACCTGCTGTTCATAATAATAATTTCTGTGCATAAGATTTTTAAAGATGTCTAGTAATGGTGCTTGCCCAGAATTGCCAGTCATACATTTCAAACAGATGTATGTTTCAAACAGAAATATACAACTCGGTATATTTTGGTGAGAGCAGTTGTTGTACTTTGGTGCAGACTCTTGGCTTATGGTACTGAGTATCCTCTCTGTATAGCATATCATTGTCAGCTGATCTGAAATCGTCATGTTCTGCTCCTTTTTTATGCTACCTCCTTTTAAGACTTTGGACTTCAAAACCAAAAGTAATTCCATAAAAATATTACTGTAATCAACGAAAACTTGAGTGGTGGACATGCCCCTTTAAAAAAGAACCTAGTTACCTTGTTCCCAATAGTGCAGTATGATCTTGAATGGACTTTCTGACACACTGCATTTTATGGTAGGTTTGAGGTTAAACATAAGAGGATGAACTATCCGCTACTGATCGCCTGAACTCTGCTAACTGTTCTGATAATTCAGATTCTATGGGTAATAATTTCAGGCTAACAGAAAATTTAGTGTGAATCATATAGAAGGTATTTTATTAAGTGAATTTGTTGTCTTCTATTATTAGGAATACTTTAAACCAGAAACAAATATTGGACATTTTCAATAAAATAAATTTCAGTCTATTTTAGCCTTAGCTTTTCAGTTTGAGGAATTTTATTTTTTTTAGAAGTCCCCACAGTTTGCTACAAATAACAAGTTCTGATTCTTAAACCAAGGCAAATAACAAAACTTTCTGTGGGCAGTGTAATGAAGGTGGTTTTTTTCTGTATTCCACTGCAACAGTTATCACTGTTCTCTCTCTGTTTCACTTGGAAACAGGTTGTTTGCATTTCTTTAAGGTCATCTGCATCCACAGTGTCTACAAACATGTGGGAATCACTGTCCAAGAGGTTCCATTCCTTTTCTACCTGTTTATGCAGCAGTATAATGTGTAGTGTTGACATGAGACACTATATTGTTGCACATAAACAGCACTAGAAGACTGTTTCTTCAAAAACTTTTGCAGTACAGTTGCTGTTCTAATGCCACTTCTGTCCTTGTTTTGCATTAAAACCACGTGCAAAATTTAATGTTAAAGACCATGCTTTGTACGGCACTGAACAACTTCAACTTTCATCTGAAAGGGAGCCGACAGCTCTCAGGTCAGTTGTAAAATGAAACTCACATTTTTTTCCCTTAAACTGGCAGCTGATTCTTGTTATAGACCAGTTGAAAATCAAATCTTAACAGCATTGTTCACAGAAGAATTTGTTAGAATCCTTGACTAGTTATTATTTTGTATTTTAATATTAATCATTATTGGGTTTACTTTGGAAGTTCATCTACAAAATCACCAAATATTGGCTCTGGAAAAATAATTCTTGTATTTTTTCTTTGGTCTCTTTTTAAAAATTATTTTAATTAGCACTACAGCTCTGTTTTAACGAGCCAGTCTGGAAATAAGGGATCTGACTTTCTGAAAGTGAAAGAAAACATCTAAGAGCTAACCAAGATTATCTGCTAATAATGACTAGCTGTTTCCTGTCATAAGACAGGATTATATGTGTACTTTACAGAGTGAATTAATCTTGGAAACAGAAACTAAGTCTCTGTGAGTGCTAATAGTGACATAATTTTTCTGAGAGACAAGGAAATTATAACTCAACACATTGTTTCACTTCCTCAGCCTTGGATTCCTTTAAACTTCAGGTTTTAAAGAAAAGCAACAGTAATACATTTGTAGTTAGCTGCCATGCTGCACGGTCTAATAATTCACAGGCTTTAGGGGCAGAAAGAGAACAATTTATTTTTAAAATTAACACATCAAGCATAAGTATGGTTTAAATTCTAGAAATTTTGTTCTCAGATCAGTGACAAAAGCCAAAATTGTTTCTGTGAATGTATCCTTTATGTGGTGACATTTATGAAATAACTGAATAATCCACTCTCCCCAAGTCAGAAGAATTTTTTTTTTTTTAATGTAGAAAGTCTCTTCAGGTTTGAAAGCAATGTGTCAGCGTTTAGTTCTTGTTCATAATCTCTCTCTACATCTTTTTTTTGAGTAGGTCAGTAAGATAGCTGTATTTGCCACCTCTGTCCTCCATTGGAGTTTCATTTCAAAAACCTGTGTGGAGTGTCAAAGCAGTGGCTGTGTGTGAAACAGTGCAGGCTACCAAGTTCCAAATTCCTTCATTTTGAGCAAACAGACTATTAAAGTATATATTGAGAAACAGTGCTACATGTTGACCCATAAAAACTAAATTCCAATCTTCATGACAAAAATTAAAGGGAACTCTTATTCATGCAAAGATTATTTGGGGGCTATTTAAGGTAAGAAAATGCTAATATTCAACTCTTGTACTTAATAAGTATTATAAAAATGTTCTATTAATTACTCATAACCTGAAAAAATATGGTTAACAGCTCAATTTTAATTAGATCTGGTTAGGAATGAAACTATAGAGATTATTGCTATCCCTTACGGGGAGGGCGGGGAAGAGCGACTAGAACTGTATGTATTGCACAAAAGCTAGACAGGTTTACATGCATTGACTCTAGTGGTAAAAGTTATCTTTGGGAAAAAAATGAGGGACAGGGACAAGGACAGGAAAAGAGTTCATTTCAGCTAATTGGAACCAAGAGCTTTAAGGCCATGGTAAGAGTAAATGCTTTTTCTCTTAAGTTTGAGATAGCTGGTAGCTTCTGTTAGCAGTTCTTTTCTATACCCCCAGCATAAGCACTACCTAAGTTTATACAAATGATTCAATATTAATCAGATATTAAATCTCATTGACAGTTCAAATACATTTCCATGTTTAGAAAATTATATGAAGAGTGTGATACTCTAGGCCTCAAGTTGCAGCTCAGTTGTTTTCTAAATCACAGGACAGTCTGACTAAGCGGGTGAAATTGTGTGTTTGTGTATCTGTTCACAAGCTGTAGTTAACTGCCTCCCTAGAATCACTGTGTTAATGCCTACTGTGATGTCTGCTTGTATCTTAATGCTACACTGAGAAAACCTGTTTGAATGTGACATTGACTTTTTTGCATAGAATCAGAATTGTCTGTATTAAAATGTATTTATAAAAAAATATATTTTTTGTGGAAGGAAAGTAGGATTCTAGTTAATATACCATTGGGAAAATGTTAGAAACATTTTTACCAAGTTCATTTATAATTCTTTGTATCTTGTTAGTTACCTGATTTGTTTCCTATAAGAACATCCACTGTGGCCCGTTTAGTGGCAATGCAATGCAACTGTCATGCAGAGAATCTGGTTTTCAGAAAACTGGGAGTCTTTTGTTTCCTTTTGGGACAGTAGGAAACAGAGTAGGTTGCCAGGAGAAAAAGGAACCTTGGCACCAAATCCACTTCTGTGGCTTTGGCTTCAGTAACTAGTCTGACTTGTTTGCAGATAGATAAGAAGCGAGAGCAAAGATTGAGACTTCAGGTTAAAGAAAATTAGATGCTACAATTCAGTCTTCCTGTAGGAGAAGGAGAGTACTAAGATTAATTTATACAAGGATTAAATAGGGAGTACACTTGCTTAAAATGATTTAATATTGGCAGCTTAGTCATAAATGTGCATACTAGGGAATATGCTTAACTTTTTCCATTACCTCGGAAAATGGTTAAAAAACATGTCACTTTCATTAGCAAGTGTTTCTTCTCCTGTAACAAATTGCAAAATGTAAAAAAACTAAATAAATTATTGATCCTAGAAATGAGGGTGATTATTTATTTAAATATTTAAAATTTGAATGGTTTTCATGTGCTAATATAATTTCAGATGTCTTCCATCAATATCTGAATTCCAGTTTTGTGCAAATTTATGTAACTAGCTTCACTTTCTGATGATTATAAACTAAGCAATGCTCATACAAAAACTCTGCAGTGGTTTGCGTAGTTACATGAGTAAAATGATTACATTAAAAGTATTTAAATGGGATTCAGCTTTCTGATTGGTGAAAATATCTTGGGGCATAATTAAAATAAATTATTTGCAAAGTACATTAACAGAACTTCGGAGTTCCACAGATCACATTAAGGCACCAGGCTGTGCTTTTGAAAAATCTGCTGGCTGCACTATGGAGAATCAATTTTTGAAATTAATCTGACACCTGCAATTGCTGTCTCTGCCATATTGACTAAAACTGAAACATCTGCTCAGACTGAAGTGAGTTGTATTGGGGTGATTCCATCTTGATGTTTTTGATATTTTAGTCAAAAATTCCTGGGAATATCTCTGTATTTCTCTGTGAAGCAGAACAATTTACTCTCAGAGGAAAAGTAGTATAATGTTTTTGTTTGAAAATATCTGCTCTAACTCATTTTGATTCCTCAGAATTACTGGGGATGCCTTAGTAACACAGTATTTAGCAGAACAATTATTGTGTTCTGGAACTTGCAGAAGAAATTTATTAGTACAAGGCTTTAACTTTTGGACTCTTACCTGGAGCTGCATGAAATACCTGCACTGAATTCTGCAATAAGGTGATGACCTGAGCACAGGTTTGTAATGTGATTATTGTTCAGCTATCACTCATCTGAAATCTGCAATGAAGATATACTCAAAGTCTGACATTAGTTCTCTTACAGACTCTCCTAAATCAGAGGATAGTTTCTGGTTTTGCCTGTACAGGTTCTCTGTGGTTAGATGCTCTCTCCTGATTAAGCTTACTCTCGGAATTACCTGAACAACTGGAAGCATCAGGTCTCTATGTTCTTAGAATTCTTGAAAGGACTAGATGCTGACTTCACCGAATACCTAAACAGAAGAGGTAGCAAAATCAGTACTAATAACTCTAATAAGGCAGGTTAAACAGTCTCTCTGATTTTGATGCTCACGTATAATTACCTAGACTGGTTGAAAAACTTCTGAGGTTGAAAAGAACCTTTAAAAAAAAAAAAAATCCAAATTTTATTGAAGAGAAGATTTCCCAGTGTTAAATGTCTGCCAAAAATATACTGCATTACCAATGCTTTTTCATTTTTTTTTTTCCTTAGCTAGTATGTCAGTCTCATTTATTAATAAATATGCCTAATCATCCTGGAGATGCTCTGTACCTCTCCTCAGATTCTTATTTCTTATGGCATTTGTCAGCTGCTTAGCTATTGCGACACATCCTGCGTGTTCGCACCATGCTTCTAATTCTTTTGTCATTGTTCAAGGGCATTCATCTATCTGTGACTTGCATTCCCTTAACATTTCTTAACTGTAGTAAGAACACTTCTCAGTGATATATTATTCCAAGTTTCCCAATGTATACCTTTAAGACAATGTATCTTATTTTTAAAGAAAATTTTAGAGATTACAAAAGTCTATCATTGCATGCTAGGATAAAACAAAGGTATTTATTCTACCTACTTAAGTGCACAAAAAGGAGTAATTGCTTTCCAGAGATAATTTTTTTTCCTTAACCAGTGCTGTACAAGGACTTAAAATAGGAGGTGAAATCATGCTGGACAATGTATTTTAATTAAAACTACAAAGAGAATTTAGGTAGGTAGAGTGTAATTGCAGTTGGATCATTCCCAGCCATTATTCTGAAAACTGACATGGGACCTTAAATAACAAAGGCCTGTTTTATTTAATAATAATTTAATTATTCTACTAGAGGGCATAAACCATGTTAATGAAGCTTGCATATGAAAGTAATTTGTAGCAAGAAATAAAAACAGGCAGGAAAGTTACAAACAGTAATATAGAAAACACATAATGAAATCTACTGTATGAAAGGAAGTTAAGACATATGGGAGAAGCGTTCTGAACACTTTCAGTTCCTCCTTTCCTACTGAATGACAGAATGAATCAGAAGAGGGGAATAGCAAACTGGATATTTTATAATCTTTATAGTTTAGCTATAAAGAGTAAAAAATTATTCCAGATCATGAATTATTGGACTATGCCAGTTTTATTTACTGGAACAGTTATGCACACAGTTGTACTTCTTGTATTTGCTTGGCTATAGGAAGTGTATGTAGCTTTTGTCTTGTCTTTATTGAAAAAAACAAAACCTGGAGTCACAAAGCTTGGGCAAAGAGAAATGTTATAGGTAAAGATTTCAGTAAAATATCAAACTTACATTTATGTATCAGTTCACTTGCTAGTCCTGTCTATGCTGTAAAGTGCATGCAGCCGAACAAAGAAACGGGCGTACAAAGCATCCTTTGAGCATGTGTACACAGACCCTGTTTCAGTTATGAAAGGTGCTACATGCACCAGACCTGAAAGCTAGAAATATCTAGAACCTATTTTAGTAAAACCCCCCCAACAAACCCAAAACTCAAACCAAAAACATTTTCTTTATGAATGATGTGAAAGGTACGGCGTACCACAGTTATGCGAATGTTACTCTGTTCGCTGGCATTCAACTAGGTTTGAAAATCATGTTTTTGTTTTTTCCAATGCATACCTTACCACCCTTATATATAATTAAGTGTCTAATTAAACCTGCTGACTGCTTTGATGTCTGTACAGTTTCATAAGTCAGGAGAACAAAGGGTACACTATGTCCCCTAAAATTAAAGCAGGCACAGAGACCTGATTATAAGTTCAGAGGAAATAAAACTTTCTGCCCCAGACATGCCAAGTCTTTTTAGCACCGAGATGTCATGTACCTTCTAAAGATGTTCCCCCACTGGAGTTCATCAGCTGGCATTTGTCATAAACTAAGTTTGAAATAACAGTCCAGAAGTGTTCTTTACAGCTGACAAATACACACATACACTTCCTATGCCTATCTGGCAAGAGACGCTTGCAGGAAACATGAGCCCAAGTGTCACCACTTAGATAACTTTAAAGACTGTTATTTCAGCTAACATTTAAATTTGTTTACAGTAAGTTAAAATGAGAAAGATAATTTCCAGCCAAAGCAAAAGCTTGCACTAAAAGCATTACAGTTTATCTCCTTAGATTAACTGGATATTTGGTACAAAACATTTTTCTGTAGGTTTTGGGTTTGGGGTTTTGGGTTTTTTTTTTGGATGTTCTAAAGGCACAGAGTTAAAGGTAAGTATAATAAATGCCTTAAGTAATCACTTAAGCCTGGTGCCTCAGACAGGCACAAACATGCTGGGCTTATTCATGTGGCTGAAATTAAATTCTTCAGTAGCTGCCTGATGAGCAAGATCTTAAATTCTTTGTTCATCCAAATCATGTAAATTCCCTTCTCTAGTGTTTTTTTGTCGCTGATTTGCTTCTAGCCGAGAGCTCGGTGCGTGGCCACTTGCAGCCACTCACTTTAACAGCACGAATCTTCCGGGCAACCGCCTCCCTGGAGGTTTCTGGAGAGGAAAGCAAAGCCTGTAGGAAATGCAGAGCCACACCTGCCTTGTTTTTAGCTTATTACTCATCCCCGCCCGCTGCCAGGCCTTTCACCTTTACTTTCAGCGCACGAAACGCGCCTTTCCAGGCACCACAAGACGCGGCCCTCCTCGCCCGGGGCTGTGGTAGCGACGTGAGGCGGCAAACCCCGCTCGCGCCTCAACGGCCCTTCCCGCCTTCCCCTTCAAATCCCAACGGCCGCGGCGGCGCGGCCAATCAGCGGGCGGGGCTGGGCGTCGCCCGCCAACGGTCACCGCTCGCGCGGTGAAGGCGGCCGCCTCGCCCTGTGGTGGGTGAGCCGGTCGCGGGCGCCCGGTCGCCGGGCCGGCTGCCATCGCAAGGGAAGCGGCTCACGGCAGACGACGGGCCGCAGGAAGGGGCGGCTCCGCGGGCACCGGCGCCCGGCCGAGCGGCGGCTCGGACGCTCCCTGCCGGGCGGGGGCGGACCGCTGCCGGCCAGGTGGGTCTCGGTAAATCACCTCAGCGCTAGCTTGGAAGGCTGTCATCCACCCCGCCTGTGCCTGCTGCTCGTTAGTTGACGTAATTAATTTTCCGGTGACGATCGTGTGAATAAGAAATTTGAGTAATGCGACTAATGACGGTCTTTGTTGTGCAGCCAGGCCTAATTGGTTTTGTCAGGAATAAATGTTTAATGGCTTTACTCGCCTTTTCTGTGCCCAGGTCAAAAATCGATAGATTCAGAGTAGGAAGTCTTCAATTCATCTAAGCAGCAAAATGTTTCAGCGCTTTGTTATTCAGATGGCTGAATTAACGGAGGTTTAATAGCAACTGCAGTCTGCTCATCAGTATTTATTGGCCTTGAGGCGTGTAGCACACGTTCTATGCGTAAAAACAAGTTGCAGCAAAGTTGGTGTGAACTCAGTAGTTCTTGGAAACTAATTCCAGCACTTGTTGGTATCTTGTGGCCCTTCATGATTCAGAGATTAATCCTAGAAAAGACTGCTAGGCTGTCTGGGTTCCTACTTATCTCTGTGTCCCTCACTGTATTGAGCCCCAACTTAGAAATCTGTAACTAAACGGTACTAGAAAGGTATCCAGTCTTGATGTGGAGATAACAAAAGACAAAAAATCGTTATTACAAAATGCTGAATAGCACTGACTACCAGCTTCCCACCAGGGAGGGCTCTTGGTGGTGGTTTCACATTGATGGCTGTTTGCTGAGATCTGGCAGTTCATAATCCATTCAGCGTTTGTTTTGTTGATATCTAGTATCTGAGATTTTTCATCAGTGTGCTAGCTGACTGAGAGGCAGCTGGGGAAAATAAATCCAATATGTATTAATGGTGTTCCTACTGCTGTTTATTTTCAGTGTGAACAAGTATTGTTTGTGTGTGTTTGTTTCTTTGTATGGACAAAAAAAATTTGCGCTTTTCTGCTTCTCAAAAGGACTGGATTTAACTTTTATTTTATGAACTAACTCCATCATTCATTATTTTAGTGAATCAGTAGTTCTCGATTAAATTTTTGCTATGGCCACACATGGGAAACGCTACTTTAAAGCTTCCATTTACATTATTGCAGTGAGGGGATGCCTGGCAAACCATATAGTTCTTCTTCAGCTAGTGAATGTTTTGGTTTTGTTTGCATTAGACTAGAAATGGATTAAGAGGTCAGAAAAAGCTTACGTAAAAGTGTTTACCGTTTTTGATATTTAGTAGTCTAGACACAAACATTTACACACAGATCTGGAAGTCTGATTGAAGTATAAAAATGGAGCATCAGCACTGATAAAGTTCTGGAATCCAAGTATTTGTTTCAGCTAGTGGTTTAAACTTATTTGAAAGTACCAGTAAGTCAGTTGCACTTTTCTTTTCAAGCTTTGTGTACAAAGTTAGAGACATAAAGTAACACCGACATGCTATTTAATACTTTATCTGTTCCATAATACCTATTAATCACTGTTGTTTTTAAGTAGCTCAGTGCTGTGCCAGGGTTTTGAAAGATTGTGCAAAGATATGAATGTATCTGAAAAGAACTGTATCAACAAAAGCAAATGAATCTTCAGGGGTGATGGATTTATACCAAGAACAGGAAAACGTATGAGAGGCAGCCTACTTTAGCCAGAAGTCTTGTAACAGTAAATTTGGGCTCATGTCAAAAAAAAAGAGCTTGAAAACATAGTTCCAATATAAATTGCTATTATTGGAATTTTCTGAAGTTTTAATGAAATGTACAATAAAAAAGGTTACACTAATAAATCCTAAACTTTAGAATGCAAATTTTTCCTAGTCATATGTTGGAGAGGGCAATAGTGAACACTTCTGTTTGGTAATAAGATATTTTTATGGTAATTACACTTAAGATTTTTTTTTTTTCCTAGACAGAAATAGCTGTTTGCATAATGTGTTTGGTTTAGGCTGATTAAGCAAACATCATTAGCATTGGACTGGGAAAACCTCATTCTTTTCCTCCTTTCTTCCCATGGTTTCAGAGTACTACTTAAAATGATCTTTAATGCAAATGTATCTTAAGGAGATTTGCAATGTGTGCAAAATACTTATTTTATGGTAGGTACAAAGTAAGGTGTCACCAGCTCTACAAGTTCTAAGAAAATGTTTACTGTGCTATCAGTGACTGTGTCAAAAATTATTTTAAAAGTACAAGATAAGGATTGCACAAGATAAGGATTATTCTTCTATATGAACTTAAATAAAAGTAGTTAAATATAGTTTTTTACTTTTTTAAAAATAATTGTTCCAGAATTGTAATTTATAGTATGACTCTTTCCTCATGCACCCATATTTCAATGGGATTTTCTCGTGTGTACTGGAATCACTAATGCTAAACTGAAGCAAGACAATAAAATTCTAGATATAAGAGCCTGAAGGGGGGGAAGGGAAACCCAGACAGTTTATATTAATTAATAACTTGCAGTCTTTTTTTCTTTTTTTTTAAAACATGACTCTTTTTTAATATAAGAAAAATCATGTAATGACTTTTGACTTCTCTGAAATGTCCAACCATGTTAAATACGGAATGCATTGGAGAAAATACTTTAAGGTGCTTAGAATAAATAACTTTATATAGGAAGGACAAACCTCTTTTGTGTAGATACAGTATGTCAAGAAAGTCAAGCAAAACACAAGAAAAAACGTTAAGAGTGTTCTTTTCCCTTTTGTTCTTTATGTCTGATCATTCTTCAAAGACTTACTACCAAGAAAAATATAGAATACAATATGACACTTAGATTCTTTCGCTATTTCTTCCTCCCCCTCCACCTTGTGATCATGTGTATGGTCACAAGCATGGAATATATTGGTGCATCTGAGAGAATGCCCTAGCCTGTTAAACACAGATCATAGAGTATATGAATGACACATATGAATTTACAAATCATGAATGAATTGCTATGCCCATAAATTATAAGTCTTTAACACAGAAAAAGAAGCTTAGTTTTTCTTGATTTAAAATTTGTGAAGTTGGAGTTTCTGTAGCAGATATTTAGCTCGTCTTGGTAAAGTGTTGTCCAGAATCGTACTGTTGATTTTAATGGATTTTTCATGTGCCATGGATTTGCTTTAATCACAAGTATTTTATTACAATTTTGCTATGTTTCTAGAGTGATGGACCTTCCTGATGCCCTTCATCTGGTATGTTCTCATGCGTTTTCCTGTCATCGTCTCCCTCTGTCAAATCTAAAATACTGGGAAGATTGTTAATTCTGTAGGGTAACATCTTGCAAAGGTCTGTATCATTCTGTATACTGGCCATAATGTAGTTCACTGTATGCTACTCAGTATGTATCATTATAAGGATTTTAAAAAGGGCTAACAAGCATTTGATGTGAATGGTGATTGAATCTAACTGAGAACTGAGTATCTCACTCCCTTAGGCCTGTGAAAATTTGGAGCTGTGTACCAACTCTGGTGTTTGCAGTGAAGGACTTCTAAGCGGAGAGGATCTTACGCTGCAAAGTTCTGAAGGATATAGGTAGCTGTATGCAAAAGTCCTGCTGACATCAGAGTGGCTGTTCACTGAAGTTAAGGACATGTATTTGAGGAGTTTGAGAGGGTCTGGACAGACGGTCCTACCGCAGCAGTGGGGGGTGCTGGCACAGTAGTGTTGTCTTCTGTTGAAGTCAGGGAGAGCATACAAATGCACAGAGCTGTGGAAACCAACCTCTTAAGTACAAGCCAGATCTGCTGTAAGCAGTCTAATATTTGCAGGTAACATTATTTACCAAATATTATTATTATTTTTGGCTTAAGAGTGATGTTGACATATTTTAAGGAATAATAGTAGCTATGTGTTGCAGAGCCAGCAGGAGTACAAACACGTGCTGCCTGAGTGCAGGGCAGGGGGTCGGTTTGGTTTTGCTTTTCCTCAATGCATGGTTATATTAGGATATATATTTGTTTGATTCTTTTTTCAAAAAAGGTATCTAGGCTAATATTATTGCTCTTAAAGTTTGTACTTGGCAGGTATTTATTTATAACTTGGTAACTCTTAAATTATACTGAATGTAATGTTTAGCAGCTTTGTACTTTATACATTTAATATGCACTTTTCTAGTGATGTGGCATACTTAATTTTTTCCTCATTTCTTTATCTAAATGTTAAGATGGTCAAGAATTGATTCACCTAGCTCTAGTGTGTTTGCATAACTCTCTTCCTGCTGTTTTTTTGCATAGAACAGCTTGGCAAACTTGACTGCATTTCCCACCCTGCATATTCTGTTTGCAGGAATGCAGAGGAAGAGGGGCTCAAGTCAAGTGAAGATTTCATGATAGCTGCGTAAGGGATTACGAAGTTGCATCACACGTATTCTTCCTAAGTCTTCTCTATCCATCTGCCCCTAATCTGATTTTGTTTTAAGTCTCGGCTAGTAGGCATGGTTGAGGGTGTAGATTGGAACCTGGGTTTGGCTTCAGTCTTAACTGGCAGTACTCCTACCTTGCTGTGAGAAAGCAGGCTAATCAAACCTGCATGCATCTATTTTAACAATACTATCTCACTGTTCTACCTGGTCTGTACTTTTCTTTGTAATTCCTTGCTGCTCTTTTGTAGTGTAAGTGACTCAGTCTGACTCAAATTTTAACCTGCTTAGTTTCTTCTGAGTTTCCATAATATGTGAATAGAGATGTCAACCAAGAAAGTATACTTTGACCTTTTTTTTGGTTTGTAGACTATATTCTTTAGTGTTGTTAAAGGTTCCTGCTCCAAATTGCTGTGTCTTTAGATTGCTTCACTTGGAATGAAACACTGTTCTGTCATGTCACAAGCAGCACCTTTATGGTAAATCAGAAAGAGAAGTGTGTTCCTGAGAAACTGGCTACTGAAATGCCTTGGTTTAGTTCATGATAGGAACCATATGCTATCCTAATGCAAGGGCTAGTTCAACATCATCATAAACCCTGTTGGATGTATCAGATGTCAGCTGGATGTTAAAATAGAGATGCTCTCTGGATTTGGCTAACTGTAACAATTATTGTTCTCTTTTTTTATCAGTGTTTTTCAAAATCTTGATTTAATGGTTGAATAATTCATCTTACTGTTCAGCTTATGTGGATAAAAATAGAGGAATGTATGTGAATAATTTGCAGCCAAGTAAAAATTCTACTAAATTGTTTTGTTCTTTTTTATTAAAAAAGCAGAGTTTTAAATTTCTTTTTAAACACAGTAAAACTTAGAATTTTCACTGAAGTATATTTGTTGCTTTGGTTTAGTCTGTCAGCAGCTAGTCCTCTATCTTCTAATACTTGCAGAATTTTCAGTTTATGTTCTTGTTTACCGAAACCCAGAACTTCTTTCAAGGGGACTATAAATGTTTTAATATGCAGATTTTTTTTTTTTTGAGTGGTCCATGGCAGATGTTGTTGCCATCATTGGCTTCAAGAAATAAGTTAGATTATTGTGTGCTTTGACTTCTGTGTTCATTTGCAAGCAGCTTTCATTTAAAAAAAAAAAAAAGAAAAGAAAGTCAATAATTTGTTTTCCTGTTACAGTAATTTGTTTCTGGAAGATGCAGAAGATGAGTGGCTTGATAAAATGGTGTTGACCAGTTCAGCTGTTAACAATATTATCTTTAAATAGTTTTAAAAATTTTTTTTTAGTATCTGTCTGTAGAAAATTATCATAGTAAAGCTACATATCCTGCGGGCGAGTTCTGGAAAAAGATTATTCTTATTCCGATGGACACAGTTTCAGCTGACATAAATCAGATAGGTAAGTGTGTGTGATGGTTAGGACTGTATTTAGACAAAATAATAATAATAATTAGGTTGGTGCGTGGTTCACATTAGTGCTATAGGTTTGGATCCAGAATTACTTAGGTAGGCAGGAGACACTGTATCCAATTCCATAAAGGCAGAGTAAAGAGTAGTGAGCTGTAGGTCGGGTAAGTTGCTGTGTGGAGTTCCGTTTTGGATGTTGAAGTTGCTGCTGCTGCTGTTGTCCATCTGGCAGTGAGAAGGGAAACACTGGGAAGATGTTGGGGATGATGAAATGAGAACTAGGGGATCCACAGCTAGGCTGTCATCTTTCAGCTCTTCCCAAAGATTTCCTGTAACAAAACAAAACAGATTGATTCAACTTTCTTTATATATGCTTTTTGAAACATTGTTTTACAGGAGAGGTCATAATTATACAGTTGTGTATGCTGTATGTGTAGGTAGTCTTAATGACTTGTGATTGAGAAAGGAAAAAGATTGTTTAGAGAGTATTTGTCTCCATAATAAATCTGGGAGAAAGCAGCATTAATTTAAGAAAATTATTTCACTTGATAATTGGCAAGATTCTGTTGCAAATGTATCCTTATGAAGCACAACTTCTATTTGAAAAAAACCCGCTGATTTTGAAAGGGGAAATTGCCTCTGTTATCTTTATAAGATATGGGAGAGCTAATGGCATTTATGGGACAAATCTGCAAATAATATTACTGCACAACTGGACTTCTCATATTCTTATGGTGTAGCGTTCTCTGAATTGCAAACTAAATTACTGGATATGTGATTGACCTGACAAATCAAAAGATCTGAAGTGTTACTTTTTTCTAACGTGTACCAAAAAGTTTCTCATCTTTCCATTGAACGTGCCTATCACAGTGACAGCATTAAATAAGTTACTGCAGGAGGGCTGTATTTTTCATATTCATCATTGCAGATTTCTTCGGGGGGGGCGGTGGCAGGGAGACTGTTGCTTCAATGCTATACCCACCATCTGCAGACTATCAAATGGGATAATAGTTAGCACTTTTGATTTTTAATTGTTAAAAAAAAATTTTTAGATTTTTTTTTTTCAATTAAAAAAAAAATGTGCGTGTATAATGATTTTGCTCCAAGTGTGCAGGCCTT
This sequence comes from Gymnogyps californianus, assembly GCF_018139145.2. Lineage (NCBI taxonomy): Eukaryota > Metazoa > Chordata > Aves > Accipitriformes > Cathartidae > Gymnogyps > Gymnogyps californianus. The sequence goes on along the minus strand of NC_059490.1, from coordinate 7,158,628 downwards.
GTCTTAAGCTCTAGGACCTCTAATTTGAGATTTGATAATTTTAGAAAGAAAGAAAGTAAAAAGTTTAGATAAGGTTAAATAATTTAAGGTAAAGGGCAAGGACAGAGGGAAGTTGGAATCGTACCATGTTGGCGAAGCATACAGAATATTCACAGTACAAATGAGTATGCTCCAGATTAACTGAATAAAATGGAAAGAGGTTGAGAGAAATGAATGGAATGTGAGATCTGGCTGCCTGAAAGAGGAAGAAGCTGAGGATTCAAAAAACTGTGTTGTTAATCTTAGTAAAGCAATCTGGGCAGGGCAGGATTGTGGAGTATTTGTGACCGTACAATGGCAAGGCAATTGCATTCACTGAGCCACATAGACTGCATGCTTTTTCTCTGCCTTTAGGTTGTTTTGTGTACCACTTTTTGTCTGTGCAGGAAGACAATTCTTGCATATTATTTGGTGCAGCAAGAGCTTTATTGTTTGGAACCCACAGGTTTTATTTTATGTGTATACATACATAAATATATATATATATACACACACATATGAACTTGGTGGGATTTTTTTTCTTATTTTTGCATGAAAAGCTATGTTCTTAGTGTTCAAAATCCTGTCCATTCAAGATGATTCAATTATTTAATATCAAGAACTTCACTGTCAGCATTACATGATTAAGTATTTAAGAACACACCTCAGAAAATATAATTGTTCAGGGCATAGATCATATGAATGCCTTGTGAAGGAGTAAATAGCATTCTTTTGAGCAAAGATGTGGAACATGTTTGAATAAATATTGATAAAGAAAAATGTTAACGTGTTAATTCAATCAAAATTATTTCTCTTTGTGCTCCTCACATGACAATTCTCTTGATATACACCAAATAGTTGTGCTTGAGTAGTTTTCAGTGCAAAAATATGTCCAAATTTTAAAAATGCATTCTAAATACTGTCTTGCAGTATTTAATATCAGCAGTCATAGTCAAGAGTAAGCAGGTTTTTTTTAAGCTCTGGATGTAAATCTGTAGCTTTCTTGGGAAACTTTCTAAAGATACAATGCAAAATTCCATGTTGTGCAAAATAATGTAACCTAGTAAGCTGGTCTTTGTAGCAGTGGCAAGGACAAGTAGTTAAAAAAGGAGGACATAAATGCATCTTATGCAGGTTAGGATGTGATGTAATAAGCCTGACTCTACAAAATAAAAATGCCTTAGATACCTACCTTGGAGATCAAAATCAGTCAGGGATGGATTAAGAGCATCGATATCATTGCTGAGATCTCCTTCCTGCATGAGCGTGTCCTGCATTGTCCTGGCTGTAGAGTGCTCTGTCAGCATCTTCACACCACAGATGGGGGGGGTCTGAGCCGGCAGTGGAGAATCCTGGGTGATGCTGGGCTGAGTTCTGAGTTCACTTTGAGCCTCCCCAGAAGGAAATAGGGTCTGAGGGTCAGGTGACTGTTGCATTAATGTACTTGAGATTTGAGGAAAACCCTGTGGTGACGTATAGCACGCAGTTTGCTGCCCCCCGAGCAAATTTGGTAATGGGTTCTTGACATGTAGAGCTCCTGATGCGTGGATACTATGTAATGGCTGTGGTATACCGGAGGAAAGCGAGGGCTCGCATAAGGAATGGGGTTGGACTGCCATCTGTCTGGAAAGGGATGCACTTGCAACACCAGTTGGACTGCAGGACATGATTGAAGATCTCAGCTTTTCACTTTTGTCGCCTATCAGTGTGTCAAGTTCTTCTACAAAACAAGAAAAAGGTCCATGACTTGCTTATTCCTAACAGAGCCTCAATCTTCATAGCTTGCAGCTAGAATTTTAGTGTCCCTTAGGAAATGGCTGAGTAGAATGGCAAAAAGTGCTAGCCCATATATGATAAGAACTCCAAAAGCCTGAAATGTTTTTCTAAATTATCAGTGCTAAGTCAGTATGTAATAAATTTCATTTTTGTGTTTAAAGGTTGGATACTTTTCAGTTAATTTCAAATTTTATTCTATAGTACTTATTCAGTATTGGTTTTATCTCAAAGTTTAGTGAGATGTCAAGAGAGAATGTTTTCTTAGTGGAGCTTCTTTGTGCCTATTTGGAAGCAATCCTGCAAAACCAGGTCTTATTTAATTCTGCCTTTTTTTTTTTTTTTTTAAATTGTTTTGCCAATCACTTTATAACCGGGAAAAATTCTTAAATGCTTTCCTAAATAATGTATAAATTCTCTTATACAGCTTGGTGCCTATTGCAAAGGAAAGTTCTGGGGACCACTGTTTGAGAACTAATACACTAACTTACTGACCTGGCTTTGCCATACTCTTCCTTACAGCAACTGGGTCTTTCCTCTTCCATTTCTGAAGCTCCTCCTGCATCTTATCAATTTTGGCTGGATTCAGAGCCCACAAACAGCCTTTCCGAGAAGAATTGCCTGACTTGTTTTCGACTTTCTCAAAGCATTTGTTCAAAGATAAGTTGTGGCGTACAGAATTCTTCCAGCCATCTGGAGCTGTCTGGAAAAACAAATCCAATCTAAGAATGGAACTTCAAGGAACAAAAAATACAAATATATTGCTCTGTTTTGACTGGTGAGATTGTAAGAAATGCTGTTTAGATTATACTTTCTACAATATGAAACTTGTACATTAGAAGGAAGCCACAAAAATGTTACAGTCATGTTGTGTGGGAAGAGAGGAATCAGATAAAATAGTAAACAATCTTCTAAGCAAGAAGGTTGGCCTTGTCAGAGGGGCTGCAGAATTTTTAAGAGTGAATTTGCAAATCACAAGAATTAAGTGTGTAAAGAATTATATTCTAGAACTGTGAACTAACAGGAAATCTATCTTAATCTATTTTGGAACACCTAGAAAAATTTCAAATGCTTAATTGAAGGACTACGTGCTACTTGGACTCAAATTAAATGTCCAGGCAGACTTCAAAAGAATTTTAGCATGCTACTGTAGGTGTAACTTTGTACGCTAGCCAATTATATAACCAAATGGTTTAATCACAAGCCCTACAGATGAGATACAGGTTTCTACATCTGATCACTGCATCTTTTTGCTTTGCATTTATTTTTAACTCAGTAGTGGAAGCTGGAAGGTTCTTTAAACTGAACGATACATATAAGCTTCACTAAAATGATTCCTCTTTTTATTTAGGCCATTTCTGATCAATGAGGGAAACAAAATTCCCTCCTTTCCCTGAGGACGGTTTTGCATTCAACTGCAAGAATGGAAAGAAAAGAAAACCTAGTGCAAACCCTCTGTTTATACAATTTAATTTTTACAATCTTTTTTTTTTCCAGATTGCTTGTAAAAGAACTTTGAAAATTAATATTACTGTAAGGGATGAAGAGGAAAATACCCAGCAAAATGGTCATGCTCAGATTCTGATGGAAAATGCCTCTTTGCTTGCTAGTCTGAAATACTGGTCTTGAAGAAGTGGCATTGTATCCTTTTATTGCATATAAGTTTTTCTGGTGTTTGTTTATTTGATTTCACTCATTTCTGCTTAGTCATGCAGCCAGAAGATACTGCCCATCACATTAAGGCTTTGTAAATTAGTATGCATGGTCATATGGGAAGATTCCTATAGTAAATTCCTGATGTGTTGCTTCCTTGCTTCTCTTTTGGTAGGTACTGTACGGTGCTATTTCTTGCATATCTGAGTAGAACTGTTTCAGCTCATTGCCACTGCACTATAATCTTAAAAAAAAAAGGGGGGGGGGAGCAGAAAAAATGACTTGCTACATAATGGTAGGAATCAACCTGAGAAACCCAACTTCGTTGCAATAGATGCAACTACTAGTCCAGCTAGACTTCCCCTGTCATTGTAAGACCAGTTAAAAAAAATAAAGTTGTAGGTTTACCTGTGTCAGTCAAATGATATTCTTTCCAAAAGGTCTGCATTTGCAGAGATGAGAAATCTCAAGAGAGAGAGACTTTAGAGCTCATTGGATTACAAAGAATGATCTTCGGTACTAGTGTATGTGAGGCCTTTTTTCTTTTTTTTTTTAAATCAATTTTGGATGCCTTTTCTTTTCTTGTTTCCAAAAAATGCTCATCTGTGTGTCATAAGAATTAAAAGAAATTAAAGAACTCTCTGAAAGGTGGAGGAAGTTGTCTATGTGCCACTATTGATTCATATTCATGGATGCAAAATATTTGTTGTCATAATTGTTTATATCAACCACAGAGAATTATTGAAGAGAGCACAGGAAATAAATATGATTTTCCATGGTCTTTTTAAAGAGGTTAAAAATTAAAATTTCCCTTTTATGCGCATTAAGTTTCCTTTCCATTCTTATGCTTTATTAATAGGGATCCTTCTCTCTTGGAAGCCAGCTTTTTGATAGTTTCTCTAATTGTTGCCTAGTGTAACAGATTTCCTCTAAGGCATCTTTTATAAATGGACTTGTGTCTGTTTTTGCTTTCACATGATACACTGTGAATTTTTGAACATACTTTGACAGAAATTCTACTTTTATCAGGAATGTACAATCTGTTCTTTCCTAGCTTGTGAAGGACTATCTTGTGGGTTAAGGCATTAAAAGCCTTACTGAAGAATTTAAGGGTCAAATTTAATACTTGTTTTCATCATTAAAATATTAATTAGTTGTGGAAGTTAAATGTTATTTACTAAAAAAGAAACTCTTTTCCCTTCTGTCCTGATTTCAGCTGGGATAGAGTTAATTTTCTTCCTAGTAGCTGGTACACTGCTGTGTTTTGGATTTAGTATGAGAATACTGTTGATAACACACTGATGTTTTCAGTTGTCGCTAAGTAGTGTTTATACTGTCAAGGATTTTTCAGCTTCTCATGCCCAGCCAGCAAGAAGGCTGGAGGGGCACAAGAAGCTGGGAGGGGACACAGCCACGACAGCTGATCCAAACTGGCCAAAGGAATATTCCATACCATATGGCATCGTGCCCAGTATATAAACTGGGGGGAGTTGGCTGGGAGGGGCGGATCGCTGCTTGGGAACTGACTGGGCTTCAGTCGGGGAGTGGTGAGCAATTGCATTGTGCATCACTTGTTTTGTATATTCTAATTCTTTTAGTATTATTATTGTCATTATTATTATCATTATTATTTTTCTTCCTTTCTGTCCTATTAAACTGTCTTTATCTGAACTCACAAGGTTTGGTTTTGGTTTTTTTTTTTCCCTTCAATTCTCTCTCCCATCCCACTGGGTGGGGGGAGTGAGCGAGCAGCTGCGTGGTGCTTAGCTGCCGGCTGGGGTGAAACCACGACACCTTCATAGCAGCACAGTTTCTACCCTTTTGGCCCACCTGATGTCAGCATTTCCCTATTATGTTGGCCAGTCCCATAGGTGAGACAACATGCATTTCTATTAAAAAAACCCAACAAAACCCCCCTTTAAAACTCTTTCTGCCATAGGGTAATGCTAAAGATGATGAATCAGTTTTTCTCCCTTGCAGATCATATTCAAGTTCCTTTCTGGCAGTTCCAAAAGTAAATAAAACTGTTCCTCCTAGGTAAAATGTGTACTTCGCTACCGAATAAGCTGACCTGAAAGAATATTCCTGCTTCTTGCCCTGCACATGAGGCTACGTATACCTCTCTCTGTATCTAGACAGGATAATTAGTGTTTCTGCTAAGCACCAGGGAAGATGGGAGTGGCATGTGTTTCTCAGAGGTTTTCAGAATGTGTGGGGGTGTAAACTATGAGATAGTTTTAGAAATGTAAGAGCAAAAAGTACACGGATTTATTCTGGAGACTGCTGCCAAGAGTTGAACAGGTTCTTGCATTAAACTTGGTATTGCTGAGCAGCGAAAAAATAGTTGTTTACCTAGGTAGGCCCTGAAGGAACACTCCGGCAGTGTGTTCATGTTACAACTCTGTCACCAGTTTTTTTAGGTTAACATTTGATTGTTAATGAACTGAGCTTTGGCTATGAAGTTGCTCTCGTATAGTTGGAATCTCCTTGCTATGGCTCGTTTCTGCCATTGCTGCGTTCAGCGTCGTGTGGATGAAGCTGTGTGGAGTTGGACACTGCAAGAGAATACTTGCTGCTGTAAGTTCCATCAGACCACAGACCTTTCTAACCTCTTGGACCACTGGCAATAACTCCAATTAACAAGATTAAAGCTTTCTGTTAGACTCACTAATCACTACAAAGAAAAAAAAGGATGACAAGCAAAAAATATTATTGTACAGACCCATTGATCCTGACCGCCTCTTGAAGTTTAAAGAGTTCAGTGATCTTGCAAAACCCTTTCTCTTTAAATCTAGGTCTCAAGAGAAGGGAGAGGTACATCAAAGAGTAATTCAACTTTAGCTGCGTAGATGTTTTTTTTAGGACGTAGGAGTTGGATTGCTCTGTTTCAACTAGAAATGAGATTGTTGCATCATAGAAACTAAATTTGCTGTGGCAGCGAATACAAGTTAATTTGACTAGGCTTGTATCATCTAATGTCTCGCAGCAAGATTCTGTGTACACTTGTACTCTGTTTCTCTCCAACTTAAATTGCTTCCCCTCCCCCTGTTGTATCCTGCTATTTAGTGAGTTCTGAGAGCAACAACAAAATGTTCTCTGCTGATTTTTATATTACTTTATCTTGCTGAAGACTCTCCAAAAAAGGGAGGATAGAAGATATTAGCTTTTGCCATATATTGATAATTCTGTGGGCTGCTGTAAAAAACAGAGGTAGACAGGGCTTAGTGCCCATAAGCATAATAGTTGCTTGTTTATTCTCCCCAGCTTATTTTAAGGATGTTTGGGATGGAACTATTCAATCATTTGACTGTATTTGTAAGTAAAATGCAAAAACAAAGCCGTCACAAAATAGTGAATGTTCCAGTAGTACCCCTTGCACTATTCTTTTCTTGTAATGCATATGACAGCAGTAACCTCATTCTCATCAATTTTTAAATGAATTAAGAAAAAGACATGAGGATCAGCAAAAAAAAAAAAAAAACACCACCACCACCAAAACCCACTCCCTGTGGAACAGGCAAGTTTTGATAAGTAAGAAGGGAAAAGTTTAGGTATAAAACAGTTATTTAAAGCTGTGTTATTTAAATACTGTACAGATGAGCATATGTATACACCATCTCTATGTATCTGTGTGTATACAGACAGACATATGAACATGCACCTATCTATACACATTTACACACAAAATATTGCAATGTATACAATACACAATATTTACACACAATACATAGTTGAGGAAAGGATGTATATCTCCCTCATGTTTCTGCTGTGTCAGAATAACTTTAACTTCAGGACGAGGAAGGTGACACCTGGCAGAGCCGCAGTCTTGTGTCTGAGGAATTCTGTGCATGTTAGCAGCAGCATTTGGTTTGCAAGCTGCTGATTAATTTTATAATCGATTGTGTTGTAAGACAAAGGAGAATTAATTTCAGTTTGGTCTGATGAATAAGTGTGGACATGCCTGTAAAACTTATTTTTAACATTCCTACCTCTCTGCTTGAAACTCATGCTATTTTTCTAGAAAACAGTGATCAGATAAGGATGTATTACTTTGCTGTAGATGACGTGATTTGTGCATTATTCTAAGAAGCGTAGTTCTGCAAAATATCAATTTCAAGATGTTGTGGCCCAGGACATTTTTCACAATCCTCAAACTTTTTTCCTTTGCATTATTAATATTTCTTGCAACTAGTGGTAAATGCATGGGAAACAGAGTTAATATTCTGTTAGGGACAAAATACAAATCTTGAAATTTATTCTTGCTTTGAAAATAATAAAAAAATTTACAGCTACTATGTTCTTGTCATGTGCCGTTCTACCCTTCTTCCTTTCCTTGTGTGTTTACTGTCATTACTTAATTTCATGTGTGTTTAGCCTAAAATTCAGTTATGTCCCTGTGACTTAACGAAGTTAGAGCGCTTCAGATTTGTTTCAGTGGATTATGAACAGTCATGTTGTGATGGGATACTTCTTGAATTATGATGGTAGGTTTCTTTATTTTTTTTCTCCTTTCTCTTGCGTGTAGAGTAGCTAGTGATTCCTTTGGGAGGAAATCTGGGAATACAGAAGTGTAATGGATCCTAACAGTTCTTCCTTCATGATAATGTGTATTCCTTTCTCTGATTACTGACATGTTCCCTTTTTTTTTTTTTTTGGCGAACTTTATTTATCTTCAGTTAGTGTCCAAAACCATTGCAAAATTGTACCAGAACATTTCTTTTTAGTTATTCTTAGTGTTCTTTTCTTAATACAAATGTTTGAATTGCCTTTCTGTAGCTGCTTTAAATTTGGTTTAATTGCTGCATGTTTATTTGCAATAGGAGACAGGACAGACTCATGTTGCTTTATTTTCATTTTTGGGCCTTGCTAACAGTTGCAGGTCACCTGATCTGGACTTTTAGTGAGATGTTTTTGAAGAATCAGCAATACTAAAGCTCTGTGTTGAGCAGCAGTCAACGATTCTATTATAGCTCTTTTTAAAATCTTAACTGTAATCCTTCTGCTCTTGGATCATGTACTGACTCATCTCTTTCCACTTGCATTCCAAGTGCAAGAAACCATTCTCTTATAGCATGGATTTAAATTTCAATAGTATCTGCTGCAAAGCATACACCCTTACCTTCACCAACATTACTGTGTAATTATGAGCTTAGTACCATTTATCACATATTATACTTTTCTTTGTACAGCGCATGCAAGTGATGAAGTTGCCTAAGATGGATATCCCAGCTCCAGAACAAAGCAAGATAACCTTGAACCTCTGCTTCCACATGAGTATGGAGGTGCTATTGATGACAGAGGAAGCCACAAGACCAGTTCTGCCTGTATTTGAGATCTGAGAGGAAGGAATGGATGTGTTTTTAAAAATATTTATCCTTTTTATGGGTTGTTAGTGAGGAATGGCCACTGTTATCTGCACAAACTCAAAGTTGGAACAGTTCTTAATAACTTTTTGTGTTAAATATTACCACATATCATGTTCACATTTCTGCCTAGGCCTAAAATGCTGGGTAGTTTGTGATCATGAAGGTATATAGCGTGTAATTGATTTGATATTAATCTACTAAGAAATTATCCCTTTTCATAGATTGAATCCCCTCCCTTGTTCCCTCTGCTGCCAGGTAAGTGTAGAGAGAGATTTCCCCCCCCCCCCGTGGAACTCACCTTAAAGTAAGGAAAGTGTTCCGTCATGAAATTGTAAATCTCACTGACTGGCAAACTCCCTGTCTTGCTGTTTTTGAGTGCCATGAAGATCAGGATGCTTTAGGGAGAGAAAGAAAAGTATTTTAGCCTGTTCTGCTTGACTCCTCAGAAGCAGAAAAAAAGACTATTTTTCACAGTGTGTGTAATTACTCTGGCTTTCACTGTCATAGCATGAATACCAATGATGCTTAAAGTTTCAACTCAGTAGTTTATAAACAGTCTCCTTTACACTGCTTAACTTCTAGAGGTAATTCTCACAGCACATATAGAAGGCCCAACCTGAGTTTAAAATAAAGTAATATAAAGTGCAATCAAGAGCACAGCCTTCAAATCTTGCTAGTGTGTATTATTTAAGGTTCTGTTTAAATGCTTAAACTGATAAAGGCCACAAAGAGAATATCAAACTGACAGTGACAGAAGGTATAATTAAAATTTAATTGTCTGATCTACTTTGTTAGACTGCTGTTTGGGGGCTAAACCTGTGTGGTGACTGGCATATGCGATATGTTTTCTAGGCATTTCCTTGCCCTAGTAACTGGAGAAAAAAAATTAGTTTTAATACAGGTCCTGGAAGAGACAACCAAGTGTGATTAGTCTTGTGCTGATGAAATTTGCAACACCTAAGATTTTGTATTAGAGAAACGTCTAGCTTTTGTGGGGGTGATCGAGACTGTTCACACGCTTTACAACATTTCATTTCGCTCTGCCTTGGCCTCAGAGTCTGGAACATCTTGTGATTCATACAAACAGGACAGAGCACACTGGGAACAAGACAAATAATAGTAAGCATGTTATTGCAAATGATGCTGGAAATAGGCCATGGGTAAACAGTGTATTTCCTGTAACATTAGGACTTGAAAAAATATTTTATTACCTGTAGGAGTAGATGGGTTTGGGAAATAGAGGCTGCTGGGATTCTTGACTGCTTTGAGGAGCGATTCTTTGGTAAGGGTAGTGTGAAGAAGTAATATAAGTCACAGGATAGCTGCCTCCTGGGGGATACTGATGATACAATAAAAGAGATGTTACTTGGCTTAGCAACAAGCTCTCAAAAATATTTCTTTCTTAATAACAGTATTAAACTATTTAGTTCTGAGGATATTGTCCTCTGCCTACATTTAACAGCTGTTATGCCAAGCCAGACCTAAAGTCTTTCTAGCATGGTATTGGAAAACATTAATATTACTAGTTAATGCTTAAGAAGTAAAAGAAACAGGGCATGTATGAGGAGGAACTCACTGATGTGTTGGCTGTTACCAGATCCTGTTGCAGTGTGTTCCAAATTGAAGTATGTAAAAAAAGTACTTTCTTTTATTATTGCCTGCTATGCTACTGAGTTCTTGTGAAAAATGGGAGTAACTGTACGCTATTAATTGTCTCCAGATAATTCATAATTTTATAGACCTAAAGCATATCTCCCTTCAGCCATCTCTTTTGCAGTTGAAGTATCTTAGCCTGCTCAGCCTCCCCTGAACATTGTGCTATGCAGACAAGTAAATTAATGGTGTAATTTTATTTATAGAAATCAAAAAACCAAAACAGAATAAAGTACTTCAAACAACGTGCACCATAGGAAAATAAGCCTATTAAGTAAAGCCACTAAAAATATAGGTAGAAACAGGAAAGCTTTGACTGAGCATTGTTTGGGTTTGTGCGCTGTTTTTTGGGGGGTTTGGGTGGAGAGGGATACAGCAAGGCAAAAATCCGAAGTGTATAAAATCTGCTCCCAAGAGAATAGCGTCCCAAAGCATCTGTTCAATTTGCTGTTATCAGGCAAGGCAATAAAAATCCAAACAACAACAACGAAAGCTTTAGTGGAAAAATGGCATCAGAATATATATTAAAGTGAATGTATTATTACAGAATAAATTAATAATGTCATTCCGGGGGTCAGGAGAGTGGTATATGAGACATTTCTCATAGGTGAATTTTCATATTGCCTGACTTGGACTGAAGCTGTGAGGCTACTCTGTTTAGGTTCCCTCATAGTCAACAACAAGAAACAGGCTTCTCCACGAGGCCAGGAGTTTACGTGCTGTTAACCACCACCTCAAGCAGCTTCTTTTTCTCTGTTTTCTAGATCAGAAACCTAAAAAGAATAACTGGGACACCTAAAATCAAATAGCATTTATGCTACCCTCACCCCACCCCTAGGGACAAGCAGCAGAACGCTACCTGAGACTGAGATGCTAAGCTATCTCTTCAAGAGATCTCTAACCCTGTCCAGCTCTCAAGACACACTAAAGAAATGGCTGGCTTATCATGCAACCACCGTGATAGAAATATGCCAATGCAAAAAAATAGGTGAAAGAGGTGAGATAATACATATATATAGCCTTGATTGCATCAGAGTTTCTGTAGGTTTGCTCTCAAATTTTTAACACAGCAGTTGGTCACATATTTTTCTTTTCCAAATTACAGTTTAAACCTGCTGGCAAGCAACTTGCAAGAACAAAGAAACACTACCCTGCTAAGGTAAGATACCATCAGTTGGCTCTCTGTGAGGCAAAGGCTCCCACTGAACTCAGAGCTCACTCAGTGTGAGAGGAATTTCTAGCTCTTACAGATGAATCTTTCGAGATGCCAGGGCTAGGGCATGGCCAAAATTAGGAGTCATGTCATATGCTATTAAAAAATCTACCTGCATGCCTTCCCTGGTACTCAAAGGTTGCTGAGCCCTGTTCTAGTGTTTTACTACTTAGCTCTAGAAGTTCTGTGTCATGAGGTTTTTATGGTTCCTCTGAAAGATTATAATGTAGCTCTCGAGACTTGTTGGGAAAATTTCCTTGGTAATTAGTTTATATGTCTCCTTAGTTTCTTACTGTCATTCCTATTTTCAGACCAATAGCTTCTGTTGCTCTTGGTTTTTGTCCCCTTAAAATGCCTGTGAGAGGTTATGTGCTTGCAAAATGTTCGTAGTTTATTTATTTATTCTGGATTCTGAATAATTTATTTCAGTTTCTCAGTAATTTTATTGTTGTTGCTTGAGTTTTTGCCTGTTTGCTTTTATCTTTCTAACACTGAACTGCCTGAAATGGAATGTGGAAAAACATACCGAATACACTCATTTGTTTGCTACAGTAAGCAGGGTGAAAGAAATGAGATGTACATAATTAATCATGTCCTGCCTTGTTAAACTAAATACTGGGCAAAACTGCAGTCTCCAGAGCAGCTGTGAACTAATTTCCATATGCAGTTCTGTGCTGCCTGCTTTGTTGCGTTGTGTGTAGATTTTTCACCGGAGTAGAAAACAGGGTAATTCATACAATAATCTGATTTTATTGGTTTTAGTGGCTCTTTGAAAGGAAAGAATACTAAGATGGGACTGGCTGTGATGTCGTCACCAAGGGCAAGAACTGGGCGGTTTAAGGATTATTTCTGTTTTATTGGTTTCATTACTCCTTTTTGAGGGAACAGAGGCTGGGGAATGGTCTGGTATGACAGGCTTGAGCTGGTTTTACAGTCGCACACCTGGCATGAAAGGTGTCCGTGTTTTATGGTGGGTGGGTAAGTGACTTCAGTGTCTGCTGTTTCTTTCAGGTCAATAAGAAGTAATTTTTCTTATGAGTCATCATTGGTGTTGTGTCCAGCAAAGGGGAAGGTGAGGCCATTTTATCATTTGGACAAAATTAATGAAGGAGTTGATCTCTCTCATCCCTCTAATGAAAAGTGAGGAGTAGTTTGAACATCCTTCACTTCAGGCTAAAGGGCCCGTTCTCTTGAGTGTAACTTCCTAGTGATTTAAATTGCACTGCTCCATTCAAATTTGAAATGTAAAGTATTAATACTGGAGCTACCTCATGCAAAAGATGTTATTCCACTTCTTAGTCTTGTATCACATGTTCTTTCATTTCCCAGTATCTGATTATGGCACACGGACAGCAATTCTACCTGTTATGACTTTGGCTGCTTATACCTATTGTTTTTTTCCTCTGAGTAGTAGAACATGTTGCCATACTTTTACTGTAGTAACATTAAGAAGCACAAATATTGAAAAGTCTAACAGAAACCTGCTGTATTTAAGAGATCTGTCACAGTGCCAGCCTGCAGGTGGATGGAAGACTTTCCTCTTAGTGCTTGTTGTGTCTTGCCTAGCAACTCCCAGAAGGTGTATTTCAGCTTTAATTTTGTAGGTTTTTTGAATGTGGTTAATGCCAATGCATAGTAATAATACTGGTATCAAATCAGCAGTGACAGGGGAAGGATGCCTGCTTCAGAATGAATAAAAAAATTAAAAAATACTTGAATTAACAAGCTAACTGGAGTTTCTGCTAAAGCAACACACAAAACTGACATTTATACTGTGTGAGATGTATGGTGCTGTGGCACATCCACAATGTCTGTACTGCAGTCCCAGTGGGGAACTAGTTTATATTTGCAGCAGAGCTTTTGTGGCAAGTTAATCCTTCATCTGGGATCCTTTTCTTCTAAAATAACAATAATAAAAACAATCAATTTGTAAGTTAGGATGGTAGTGTAATATCACCTTTCTTTTCATTCTGTTTTAATTTTATTATTACCTTTTATCACTTCTATTGAGTTTTAGGCTAACAAGAAAAAACAAGTAAATTAATTATGATGGTGTTGATAAGAACTTAAAAGATAGTTACCTTTTCGCCACTTTATAGGGAAAAAAAAGGTTCAGTAAATTCTGGCTAGTGGAATGCCAGAGAGATAGGTAAAAGAAAAAGCCAGGAGTGAGATTATTCTCTAGCCATATTTCCTGACTCAATGTAGGAGAACTGCTTCTTTCTGTTATCTATGCTTTCTCACATCTATTTAGCATATGTACACTTCTCAAGCTTTACAAGGCTACCCACTGAGGACAGTGGATACAAAAAGCCCTTGATATTGAAACTATTTGAACTTCAGTAGTACCTGGACTCGCTAAGCAAATTGGTCTGTCCTTGTGCAACACCTATTTGGAGAACAACCTCTGTGCCACTGAGTTCCTAAGCTGATTTAAATACGAAGTCCAGTTAGTGGTCAGGGAGGGAATACTGAGGGAGCAGGAAGAGAAAGATGACAGTAATAGAGACCTGATTTTAGAAGTTTACTTCATGCAAGTGTTGGTACTTGAGGGTGCTTATTGAACTGCCTTGCCACACCATCCTATTGATCATTTTAACTGTCCCAGACACTAGAAGTTCAGAAAGGCCGTAGAAGTCCCTGAAGCTCTCCAAGTGGTTGATACAGTTAGTCCCTATTTTATTCCTCTCTATATCTGAGGGGTTATATACTATAATAATGAGACATCTTCCTTTAAGTTTCAGTAGGCAGGTGGGGGATTTATAAGTGCAAGAAACACACACTTAAAAATATGAAAATCCACTACTGAGGTATGGAATACTTTCATTCTTCCTTAGTAATGTTTTATAAAACTCTAACAAATGAAACTCCTAAAAAGTTATCTGTGGCGGATGATTTAATGTTATCAATGATCAAAAAATTCCAACATATATGTATTCTTGTTCTTTATGGTCATTCAGCATCTGTTTTCAGAAGTTACTTAAATTTCCTCTTAAAGAAAATCATGCCAAAAATAACCTTTCTTTTTCCTCATGAGCGACTAAATCCTGATGATGAATGGTATAATTACTATTTCAATGACTCAGACTACTAACACCATACGAATTAACAATCCCAATGAAATATCATACGGTAACCTGTTTTTTGTTTTCTGTGCGCAGTTTTGAATCACTGCTCTGTTAGTTACATTTTTTATACTTCTTGAGCAAGTTGAATGGGATGGTACAGTTGATTCCACAATATCAGTCATCAGTCACTGGGATCAAAGGAGTTGTAACTCAAGTGTGAGCTTTTATGTTCAAATATTTTATATATATTAATTTCCTGTAAGTTTAATTTAATTCAGTTCTAATGGTTGGGAGTTTTGGTAGTTGTGCTATTTTTGTATATGGATTTCTGTCTACATATCTGAAAAATCCTTGTTGCCTTAATCTCACCTTAAATAAGTTTTGGGATTTTTTGTTTTTTTTTTTTTTTTTTAAATAGGGTGTTTCAAGCATATTTTTATCTCCTCAAACGTCTTTCTTACTGAAAATTCTGTACATTGCAGATAACTGAGCATAAAAGAGGAAAATTTCAATGCATTGAACAGCACCACCATTTATACCTAAAGGAAATTATTTAAAGACATTTCAGAGTCATCAAAATTACTTTCTGTAATACACACCCTCCCTCTATGCCAAGTTTTCAAAGCTCAGTAGACCACGCTCGCTAACCTCTATAAATATGTACTAGGGTCACATGTAAGATTAAGGTATATATGTATGATTTTACAAACATACTGTGTGTATACTGCTTTGAAAATATGAACTGACATTTATTCGAATGACATGTAAACACACTCAAGAAAAACAACGTGTCAGTTACTCCTGTGCATTTTTAGTATTAATAACATAGTTACATTACGGAAGAACAACCTTAATATCGTGCATTCTCACGCATCATCAGCATTATTGTCAATTATGCTTCAGCTGAATAATCTTTCTCTGGGGATGATGTAACAGTCAAAAGATTGCAAGAGAGATGTGTGTGCCATCAAGCACAAGGAAAGCGAGCATCATCTGGCTGTCAAAATTTTGCTTTAAAAGTGTTTTTCTATGTTTGATCTGAATTTTAAGTATACAGTCACATATATTTAATTTTTTATTCTGAAGTTAAAGCACAGTTAATTCCCTGGGATCCTGAAATGCCAACAGTTACGTTAATAATTTATCTGGTTTCAAAGCCAATTTTCTTGAGCATAATGGTGAAAATATAAATAAACGGTACCAAGATTCCATTTTTACAAGGTTTTTTTGGGGGTTTGTTTTTTTTTTCTGGATAACCATTTTAAAATGCATTTAGATGTGGTTCTTTTAATATCCCCTTGTCATAAGCAAAATGTATGTATACAAACATGGCCCTGCAAACACAAATTTAGCAGGTATTGTTTTATCTGTCTTTTTGTATTATTACCATAACTACTGTACCATTATAGTGCTAGAAATACAGGGAATTTGGGTCTACATATTGTACTGACCTGATGGAAAGGGTGTGAGGGGCAATACATCTGCTGCACTTGAGGCTGATAGCAATACAAACCAGGCTGCCCTTCCAGTGGGGATGTCCTAAGCTTGATGTCTGAATCTTGCTAGAAAATATTTAAGGAAAGAGTTATTAGAGAAAACACCTCAATTTAAAATAGAATAATTCTGTTAGTTACTGTTCTGATTTGTCTTTCATTGTACTTACTACTTTTTTGGACTTGATTCTGTCACAGTAAGTGTTACATAGAATTTGTTTTATATTCTAGTGGTACAAGAAGAAACATTGTTTCCTGCATTTATATAATTACTACTTTCAAAAAGGAAATCCCAGTCCAAATTCCATGCAAAGAGCAATTCAGAAAATGTCAGTTTCTGTTTATCTTTTTTCCCTACATACACAAAGTGCATACTCCAGCTTTCATTCCTGAGTGTGCACATGTCTCTGTGTCTTTCACTTTTTTTCATACTCCTTGATTTTTATCTTGCAGACTGTCAGTACCTCAAGCTGATGCTGGAGTTTTGTCATTAGGTAGAGGGTGAGGTCTATAATGCACAGGAAAGAGGTGGCAGAGAAGAATCAAACCAGGCTGACTACTGAATTTGATCAAGATATAGGAAATATAGTAAGAATGTGATTTATTTCTGCAACTGTGGAAGTAAACATAGAGAAGTTGATCAAGTCGTAATTTCTCACAGGCCTGCCCAGCTGCCTGTCCTGGATTCCACATAGAGCTTGATTCTGTTAAGGGCTTGGGCTCCTGCGTGTTAAATGTTGCTGTCTTTTAGTTAGAATGCCGAGTGCACCATACGGTGTGTGTGGTAACACTGTCTGCTTTAGAAGAGCAATTCAAACAAACTGCACGCTAAGCAGAGAGCTAGATAGAGCTCTAGCTGGTAATAAACAGTGCAGAGAACGATGTGTCTTAAGCAGTGTCCTTATCTGCGCGTCTGGTGACTGACTTCAGGTTCCTTTCCTCACTTAACATCGATGGCCAGGAATTTTCTTCTGAGAGCTGATGTCATAGACATCTTATTATTTCAAGGAACTAGTAGCACTTTCCTTCTGTTTTAAAGCAAGGCCATAATGACCATCTTTTATGATATAGATTAGTGTAGGGGTACATATTAGACTTGATTTGATATCCTGGCACCAAGCAAATGCCACATCCAGTATTAATAAATGTCCGTGCTATTTTGGTGACCGTAAGATGAAGTTTTTCAGAAATGTCAACTTGCCAGCAGTGTGTAAGCTATTTGAGAGCTTTGAAGTTGCATGCTGACTGAACCAGTGGAGACATTAACAAGTAGTCAGTCTTTTCCTGAGTAGTCACACGTACTTGGTAAAGGGCTCCCGCAGTGCTAGCTTTACATTCTCTACATCTTGCAGCCCAGGGATTTGGGAAGAAAATGGGAGTTTTTTTCAACTCCTTATAGGTTTTGCATTAAACTCATCTGACCTAGATGAGTATTTATCCAGGAAATAAGAGATTTAGATCAATTTCCTCCTTAACCTGAATGGCTTCAATCCCCAGGTATGTACCCTGACAACATCCCTCCATTCCCTGGTAAATTGTCTTAATCCAATTAAGATTTTTTTTTTTTTTTTTTAACCCCCTCTTTCTTCTGGTAACCCTCGAATTTGTTGCCTCACAGCAATTTAGGACCAGTGGTTAGGGCCCTCTCCTGGCAGATGTAGTCATTGTTTTTGTCTGCACTAGATTATGAAGATCTACTTTACACTTTGGATCACAGCAGAGATACCTTGTGGAGATACTGGAGGGTAATTTACCTTGCTTTTCAGGGATCTCTGTGCTGCCCTAAATAGGCAGTTGCCTCTATCCAGTATGTGAATTAGCCCAGGTACCTTTATACTGCACATACCATAAACAGATCTTGTATTTAATTTAAGTAGTACTGATGTCTTAGAGTTTCTCTTCTACTTGCATCGACAAAAATGCAGGTCAGCTGAGGTGTTGTAACAAATCTGATACACATGTCCTCATGCTTGAAAAATACTGTTTTGTCAACTTTTGTCCCTTGAAAATACTAGTTGATGACAACTACTGGCATAAAACCCGTTGTCAGGAAGAATTTGGATATTTAAGATTCATGTATTGCGTCTAGTGGAAAATCATTTGTCCTTGTGCACCTTTCTGAGGACTGTTTTTCAGTAGGGAAAGGGCATAAAATAGAGAAATTTGACAGATAAATGTGGATGTCTATCCTGAGCTCTAGCCTGCAACTTGACGAGAGACTAAATGTCCATGTAGTCACGTTAACAGATAAGAAAATAATTCCAAAAGTATATTTTTGCCATTGAAAACGAAAAAAACAATTAGAAAAAATACTGACCATGACTTGTGAACTGTGATCTTGACCTGTGGTGCTGTATTGGAGGCTGTTACACCATGGTTGTTCTGTGGAGATGTTCGGAATGTGTGTAGGAAATGACTCTGACTCGTCAGGACCTGTAGATCCTGGTAGACCTTCAAAACCATCGATGCTTCTAGCATTTTTGAAGGGTGAACCTTCTGGTGGGAGGGCTTGATGTGCTTCCTGGAAGACATCTTCGCTGATTTGCCTCTTGTAAGGGTGAAAGGGGTTTCTGCTGCTCTTGAGAAACCTGTCATAATTTCCTACAGTACTTTCCTCGTAACTGTACCGTCTGAATTTTTCAGTACTGAAAGATGCTTTAAATTTGTTCTTGCCACAGTGAATTCCTTGGCTTGTAGGGTATCTCCCATGAATTGGATCCTGGGCTGGAGAAGCAGGACTGGGGCTGTGAGAAGACTCTGAACTCTTCCTTTCTGTCCTGCCGTCTGACTCATATGGTTGGCAGTTGTAACTGGGATTATCCTGCAATGAATTATTGGCATTTATTTAGGATTAGTATGAGCAAATATTTTATTATTTTCATTATTTACAAAAAAAGTACATTAAAAATATGTTACTGATGAGAAGTATAAAATTACTAGTCCTAACCACCTTCACACAGAGAAGCCCTAAAAGATCTAGAGGGTTTTCTGGTTACTTGGTATCCAAAACTGTTCAAAAGTAAATTAATAAAAGCATTGAGAAGACTGAACTATCTTGGAAAAACAGGACCTCTTAGGTAACTATTGACTAGTTGGTCTGACAGTTTCAGGGAAAAGATGATGTATGATCAAGTGATGAAAGATTAAATGACAGGAATATGATAAGTGCAAGTCTTGTCATATACAAGTTTA
This sequence comes from Gymnogyps californianus, assembly GCF_018139145.2. Taxonomy (NCBI): domain Eukaryota; kingdom Metazoa; phylum Chordata; class Aves; order Accipitriformes; family Cathartidae; genus Gymnogyps; species Gymnogyps californianus. The sequence continues at coordinate 7,139,199 of NC_059490.1, read as the reverse complement.
GTCAAATAAGCTTGATCTCATTCTCTGATGGTGTTACAAGCTGCCAGATATTTGCTAGTTACATCACTTCCTTTCATTAACATAGCCACACTCATTCTGAGACAGGTAGGCTCTAGGCAGACGTTTTAACCTTCTTCCTGTCTCATCTCCTCCCTTCCCTTTTGCACTTCAGCAAAAAGAAAATAACAGCTACTAAAGTGCTCTTTAATCTAGAAGAGAAAGGCTTAACAAGAACTGGTGTCTGGATCCTGAAGCTGAATACATTCAGCTTAGAAATTACGCATGTTTTCCCTGACATGAAGGATGAGTAACAACTTGGATGCCTTTTGAGAAGACATGCTTAAGTCAAGAGCAGGTTATTGTGTTCAGGGAAGGGGAAAATGTGATGTTCTGTGTTAAAAAAGTCAGACTAGATTTATCAAGGGGTCCCTTTCCTCCTTCCCCCTCCAAATCCAAGTTGGTCTTACAGTATTTTAGGAGAACAGGTAAAGCAATATATGCCTTCATGGAAGAACTGGATTTCAAGAAGTCCCAAAGGGAAGTTAGCATAAAAGCCAGTGCTTTCTGCAGAGTGGAACATGGCACAGCTTTTTCATTCATGTGCACATGGGTCTTTGTGTCAAAGCTATTAATGTTTTGTTCTGTCATGGATTCCTGCAGAAAGCAAATCTGACCTCATGACGCTTTTGGCTTCTCACATGAACACGAACTTGCTCAGTTTGTAACTTCTTAATTCTTACTTTCTCGCTGTCCTCTATAGTCCTAATACATGTGTTTATGATATCTTTTGTTAAATAAGAATTTTTAAAAAAAACTATAATTAGTTATATGAAGCTGTATGAATGGCAGTGCTGTCAATTCTCCACCTGAAATTTTCATAATAAAAGTATGACAATGGTTATTTTGCTGTTGTTTGATGAAAAACACTATTCTCAGTTGTACTTTTGTTATGAAAGGTAAACATGATGAATATACAGGCAACAGGAGAGAGATAATTTTATTCCAAAAAAGAACTCCCAAGGAATTCTGAAGTGCTTGAGCGTATCCTCTACTGGCAGGGAGTAGACAAAAAGGTTCTGATGTCTCTCTGTCTGTCTGCTTTTTTATTTATTTATTTTAGAACTGGGATGAGAATTACATCAAATGTAGCATTTTTACTGGATTAGTAGCTACATGGGTTGCCTGTTTTGTTTTTAAAGTAATAGGATTTTTAAGCAATCAGATAGGAAATTTAGCATGGAGCTTAAGATTAGCTCAGAAGAATAACTCAGGTTTCTACTCTTCAAGAATCAAACTTTCAGTGTTTACTTTGTTACCAGTTAAGCATGCTGAGATTTAGTACAGCAATTGCTGAATATTGTATCTGAACTTGTGCCTCTGAAGAAAGAGAACAGAACTGGGCCATCTTACTCACAGTTTGCTGAACTGGGGATACTGAATCCCCCTGTGTCTTCATGAGGTCTTGTTGGTCCCTTTCCAGAGTGTCCGAAGAAGAAAATTTAATATTAGATTGATCTTGGAGTAATGAAACCATTACCAAATCCACGTCAGATAGAAATCCTGTTATGACAAAATCAAATTACAATAAATATTTTCTAAAGCTTAAACTGTAAAAGAAACCATCTTGTTACATGCAGATGACTAGACAGTGTTAGATATGCAGCGGGACAATAACCCAGCCTGAAGAATTCCTAATACAGTTGAATTTTTTTTTTTTTAGCTCTTAAAGAAATGTTCTGTAGGTGCAATTACAATGAAGATGTGATACAGAGTTTATATGGATTTACCATGCAATTTTTATAAAAATAAGTCATTACTTTGTTTTCTATTTCTTTTTTGCCTTTTTTTTATTAGTACCGATCCCTTCAGCCTTTTCGTTCTGTTTTGCATGATTAAATGTATCTGAGATATGTAAATAACTTCATCATTCCATACCTATTTTTGTTAGTTTTATCTCCTCTCAAGTTCCCAATCTTTGATCTTTGGATATATGAGACGTATCTGATGGTGTTCTTTGGATTAAGAGGAATAAATTTAATCTTCTAGTATTTTGTTTTCTGCCATGTTTTTTTCCTGGTCCTTGTTCACTGTAACCATACAGTAAAACTACAAAAGAAGAACTTGCGTCCTCTTCTTATGTCATGCGCATAACGCTGCACCAAGTGTGTACCTATGTAAAGATGTCTTGTGCTCATAGTTTAGATTTCAGGTGTACAAGTCGGAGAAAAAAGCCACTTTACCTCAAGAGTTAATTTGCAAGGTCTTTGCCACGTGTTTAAATGGCTGTTAGGTAAATAACTAAGGGGCTTATTAGGTTTGGTTATCAAAGATGTATCACCTAAAAATGTGGAAAACCTTTTTTGCCCTTATGGTTCAAAGAGAAATCTATATTTATGATGAGTAAGACTACACTGCCCGAGGGGATAAAGCACAATGGGGCTTGGAAATCAAGTATGAGACCTATAGTAGTACATCAGGAAAAAATAATGTTAGATAAAGTTCAGAAATGTCTTAGGCGCAGACTTTTCTCCCAGTAGCTTAACTGGAGGCTGATGAGGAGATATACTTCTAACTGACATTCATCTTGAAAGAAGCAGGTGGGAAAACTGACAACTAGGAAATATATGTGTGTGTATATTTGTAAGTGTTCCACACTGTCTGCCCTCTTAGTGCTGGTTTCCCACTTATCTTCAGGTTATACAAAGTGGTGTCTGACCTCTCTTTTATACTGCAATTTTTCAAACCAGCTGCCTAATTTGTGGTCTTAAGCATTAGAATTTTATTAAAAGCTTTTGTACAGTTACGATTCTTGCCTAATGACTTTTGCATTACAAGAGACATTTGACAAATGGTCACAAATAAAGAAAAAGGAGGAGCTTGTTTTCAGGAAAATCAGATATTAATGAAAATAAGAAAATAGGTAAGTCAAAAAGCTCTGATTGCAGAGTATAATAATGCCTGAAGCTTTTCTGTTCTCATTATGTTTACCATTAGGATCTGTGACAGAACCAGATAAAAAGCAGCATTATCTAAAGGGTTAATTCAACAGGTCAGAAAGGTCTGGCTCTGCTTACTGAAGGCAATCACACTTCCTTTCTGAAAACAAAGTGAATATATCATGGTTATTCGGACAGTCAATACAAAAGGTCCAGGAAAACCAAATTATTAGTGTCCTTCCCCTCCAAGACTTTTGCCAGGTTCTGTTTATGAATTTCATTTTGCTGTCTCACGGAGGCTGGTAGGAAAGGAGGAGTCTTACTGCCATTTTAATACTATAAAAATTCCCCCCTGCATAGTGAAAGTGTTTTACTGAATATTAAATGAGGAGCGGCCTTGTACTAAAACAATGTTGAGCTGATAATCTGCATTCAATGGCGGTTATTTAAGGCCTTTGTTGAGAATCCATTTCAGAGGGATCTCCCATATGGGGAAAAATCCCAAGTCTATTATCACAGTGCTGTTTTCAGTTTTCACATTAAGATCGGCCCCATTCTTCAGCAGCTCGGTAATAACTGCCTCTCCAAGTTATCCTTATCCTAGAAATGGCATGCTGTGGATATGTCTGGCCATGTACTTCTGACTTTCTCATTTTTTGTTGGAGTCCAGACTTCTCACTCCAAAAGCCATTTGCAACTTTACTTTCACTGATATGTATCACAGCAGGCTATGAATACAGATAAGTAGAAACTGCCGAATTAACATACTGAAAAATCTTTGCTGTTACTGTTCTTCAAATCTTTCTTTGTTTTTAAAATGTCCCTTAGAGACACTAACTTTATTTTGTAGAAAGAATATATGACAACAAAAAACCCCGATCACTTTGCATTGATAATATAGATTTTAGCAAAGAGAAATCAGACCACTTACTGACAAATCTTCTTTAAGAGAGAAGAAATTACGGTCAGTGGAGGTTGACAATAATCAGGATTACAATAAGTCATTTACAATAAACTGTTCCTGGGAGACAGAGAGCTTAAGGAAATTGTGGGTTGCCTAGATGTAGGAAGTGTTAAAGAAAACAATGATGCTTTGATTTGGAAAAAGGTATCTGATTATCCCAGATGTAGCTGGAACCATTTCTCCCCAGCCCATGTCATTTTCACTTTTGTAAATGTTGCGTGACAATCCTAGGCTCCTATGATAAGATAACTATCTTTAAAAAAAGAAAATAGTGAGAAACTGTAACCTCAGCTGAGCGTTTGGATAAGCAAGGTAGCAGCAGCTGATCTATTAGCTCTGCATGACTGGAGTCCTGTGGCAGCAATCCATGGTTTAAACAATTCTTGGTTTTGTGTCTTTTCTGGATATTGGAGGGCATTTTGCCGGTGATACACTTCACCAGAGCTCGGCACTGGGCCGTCTAAGCAATCTGAACTGCTCTAAACGCTGTATGTTACTGTAAATGCCCTCTCCATCCCTTGGGGCTGAGATCAGTTTTCATAAGAGGAAGGTGTGTTTGGATGTTCCCCAATTCGTAATTCATTCTGCATGCATGCCTTAGGCAGCTCACTGATCCTTGCTTGACACTGGCTTGTGTGATCTACTCTCTTCTCTGCACCCCTCCCCAAAACACTAAATCATCTTTTTCCTCTCCAAATCACACTGATGTTTTCCAATGCAAGAAAGAAGTAACTATTTGGCATTTTTTTACTGAGTCTTTTGTGAGAAAGGAGTCAGAGAAGCCATGAGGTTTTAGAATTCCACTTTTCGGTTTATAGTTAAAAATCTGCCCCCCAATAATGTCAAGTTCCAAATATTGTAGAAGTGACCAAAATTTTGTGACTAACACTTGCCACGTATACAGGAATATTTCTATGTGTAATTATTTAGATGGGAAACTTTCAGAAGAAAAGAAATTTATTAATGAGAATCGGAATTTTTTGTGGCTTACAATGAATGCAAGACCTTCTTTCTAAGCTTATTGCTTGTCACAATCAGTGACAGATTGACACTGAAGGTTGTGCTGGATCATGGTTGGTGATAGCTATGATTGCTTTGTTGATCTCTAACATTCTTGTCACTAAGGCTTGCCCTATTTTTAGAAGACATTTTCAGGAGCAGGATTTCAATCTGCACAGCACAGCACTAAACTCTGGTTTAGCCACATCAATTTCTTACTGCTTTCTTGCTTCTCTTTATAGTATGTATTGGACCTTGATTATATGATACTTGAATAGCTTTTACAGAGCTTCTAAGGATTGTATTTTCTTCTTTTCTGAATTTAGATCTGTTTGTGGGTCTTTGTTTAATTTAACTATGCTATTTTTGCTTTCTTATTCAAGGGTTCTGAGCTCACTTCTCCATGGTTAGCTAGTGGTTACTGCCCACATTTAGCTATCTCTGGAAATAACTTTTGCATATTTAGTGGGAGCATGTGGAAAATAAACTTAATTCATCAGGGCTGGAGCAGTGATAATCTCAAGTATGGGTGAAGAAAGTTTGCAACCATGAGACCCTTTCTGCATCATATTACACGGGATGTGTTTGCTACCCTCTTAATAGTAACTGTCGGGGAGGAAAGAGGGTTTGGCTACAGCTGCATTACAGCTTGCCTGATGTTACATCTCTCCGTGTGAATCAACTCCTCTGGAATAGTTATTCTGAGAGTGATATAAATAACCTGAATGTTACAACATTGAATGAGTTTACAGGTAGGTAGTTGGTTTTCAGAACTCCACAGAAGTGTAGGTTCTACTCAAGTAGATCTGGTTGTGGAATAATTCTGTATGAGTCGGGGTTTGAGACTTGCTATGTGAACTGACACTTGACTAGAATAACAATGAACTTAATTTGATAAATCTAAACAGAGCAAATTGTCTAGTGGGGTACTTCAGGGTTTAGGATTACTCTGATGTCATTTATTATTTTCATTAGAGATTTGAGAGAAAGTAAATCCATTGATGACATCCACATGTAGTAGTAAATTAAGATTGTGCGTTAAGACAAATATTACTGAAGAGAATTGGGTGCTGGAAACAAGGTGGCCTTATGAAATAGCAAAAGATGTAATGACAAATGGAAAAATGATGAAGAAGAAGAAGCCTGGATCTAGCAATTCTCTGAGAAATTTAAGAGTGATAGACAGCGTAGTTGTCTGCAGTATTATAGGCTATTAAGTCTACCAAAATTTCGGGTCACCTACATCAAGGTACCGAATTCATGTAAGAGAAGGATGCCATTTTTTATGAGATCATTCCTGAACTATCGGGGTTTATTTCTTTTCATTAAGGGCTACGTGTAGGCAAGGCTGAATACCAAGTGATCACTGTGTACTATATAGAGACTTAGGGTAATTGCCACCGTGTCCAGATGTGCTCTCAAGCAGGAGTGGTTGGGAGCTCTAAAAGATCCAGGTGCTTCCTAGTAAGTGGAGAGAAAAGTGAAGTGTTTGCAGCAGGTTTTTAATCTGCCGTAGGAACACATTTATAAAATACTACAACTACCTGTATAAACAAAATTTTTCCAAAAAAAGAAAGGCATTTGTCCTAAATCTATTGTATGGAAAAAAAAACATTTTAAGAAGCAGATCCAGGACATTTCTTTGCATGGCTGAACATAATAAAATATACAGGCAATGTTACTATCACTGTGGTCTGTAGTCCAGGTTCCCATCCTTACAACAACATTTTAGCTTTTCATTTTTTGTTTATATTTTATCCTGCATGTGTTACTTCTGACACCAACTGTGAGGAAGGAGGGGCATGTCCCTGCAGAGGACTTTGTGTTTGTGCTTTATTACATTTTTGTTATATTTTCCTCTTTTCCAGGCTGAAACTTACTTAGTCATTTCTCATTCTGAAGCCATTCCAGACCTTTGGTTATACCTGCAGCCCTTCCTTGAACAACTTCTAGTTGTGCTAACACCTTTCTGGGATGGGAGGACTAAAACTACATGTAGTGTTCAAGATGTAGGCATGCCATGGTGTTTACGCAGCAGATATTCTCCAAGTACACAGCAATTCACCCAAAACAGAGAAAACCAGATCATAGGGTTTCTCCTCAGCTGCATTGCATATCCTGTTCATTTTGGGTATGTATTTTATCTCTAATGCTGAAGTATTCATTTATGCAGAAATAGAAAACATGGCAGAAATCCATGCAGTATGGCTGAGATAACACTGTAAGAACTTCCACATTTCTTGTAGACTGGGCAGACCCATCATCTGGGAAGCCCTTGATAGAGAAAAGTCCCTCACAGGTGTTGAACCACTATAGTTGGCTCAGCAGAAAGGGAACTCAGCATTGCACAGAAAGCAAGCATGGAAAAATTTAGCTAAGAAGGTGAATGAGCTTGTCATTTGGACTTGGTTTTCCCCGCACCTTTTTCCTCATCATAATAAACACTAACACATCTTTCCAACTACACCAGTTGACCTAATAAAAATAGATGTTAGCTCTCCCTACCAGCTTTGCAACTCTGATGGTATTTTCAAAACCCTATCCTTTGCATACTCCGTCCTGTTTTCTGGATGAATGATTGTGCTGTTTCCTAAATGAGTAGTATGAAATTTCATTGCTTTATACTAGACATCTAAGCATGAAGTCAGACACAGTTCCAAGAGTTGAAGTAGTTAATATGATACAGAAACTGTGTGATTCTTTCATGAATAATCAACTTGGTTGGCAGGTCAAACCAGCACAAGAGATAACGGCGTAGCGTGTTCACGGGCTGATCATAGCAAGTATGTAACTGAATTCTTTGCGCTGAATTCAGAGCAAAGTTTTACTCTGCAGTGGGTCTGGGGAGTGGCAACGTATAGATGCAACAAGTATAGCAGAGCTATCAGTACAATCATGTGACTTATAAAAAAAATCATAGGAAGAAGCAAAGATAAAGCAGCTATAACCATTAAATTGAACGGTAGATAAAGAGATACCTTCTTTGGCTCAAAAATTCATGAACTGCAGATTGCTGAAAGCTAGGAGAGTATACTATGGAATTGTCACTTTGCTCTTCTCCAGGTATCCCTCACAGTCCCTGCATCTGTGCTTCACTCTCACCTTTTTTATAGCCCTGTTTCGCATAATCTTTTGTTCTCTTCAGTGTCCCTTTCTCCTATCATTATGTAGGTTGTCTCCTTCTAAGTATTCCTTTATCCATCCTCTTTCCTTTCCTCTCCCTGCAATGAAAGTCCATGTCACTTTCTTCTGTCATGTTATTAGTTCTTTTGATATATTCCAACATATCCCTTTCCCTTCTACTATGGCTATTCTAGTTCCTGGTTTCCAAAGTGGTCTACGGGCTATCCACAATATTTTCTATGAGATCTCTTTTTGTAGAGTTCACCATTAAATTTTAATTGAAAGGCAAATGTCAGCTGGTTTTAAAGACAAATGCTAAGAGGTGAGATTGGTTAACGTTTCAAAAAACGGGAGAACCACTGAATGATACAATAAGTAACATGGGTCAGGAATTGTCAGCTACTCTGTACCTAACATATAACATGTTATCCTTGCTTCTTATGTGCTAGTGTAATAAACGTGATTAATAGTAAGCTGTTCCCATGAATTACCTATTGATAGCTTAAGGGCTGTGTGCAATGCGATGTACCCTATTAATCCTCTTTGGGGAAGATCACGTAGGAGGAACGTGGGGGACACATGGCATAGATCCGTCAGTAGTCTCCTAATTTGTTTTACGTTCCTTTTCTCTCTCAGTGAGTCATGCTCATCTCCCTGTGACTTGAGAGTTCATCTTGGGATCTCATGCCATCTTTCTGTCTTTATGAGAAGGTGTGTATGATGATCCACCCTAATGGGTTCTGTTGCTGGCTGTGGCAGCATGTTTTATGATGGGTGTGGTACATTCCCATTTTCTCTGTTGTGCATGTACAGTATTCACCTTGCAGCCCCACCCGTGGCCACTCCCACCCTCCCACTGGGAATCGCCCACAGTAAGCTCTGTAATTACCTTTATTTGATCTGAGGAATGGATTTGGGAATCTTATTTGCACAGTTGTAAGCTGAGTATGTTAAAACAAAAAACTTCGAATGACTGATTCACTGAGCCGTAGTGTGTTAAGTAGAGAAACAGCAGAGACACAGATAACCAAGTTCAGGGGCTATTTAACTGAAGTGTTTTTGGAGTTTTTGCTTTGGAAGTGTCTGACTACAATGCATGTATACAAAGGTGCATTTCACCTGTTATTACCTGTTTTGAGTTCTTAATGTTAGCAGGCAAAGCTGCGGTAAGTTACAGTTTTCATTGGAACAGTTTCTATTAGTTTTACATTGAATTAAACTGAATCAGTGCAAACTACAGTTTGTACTTGTTTCACATGTTTAGTCTGGGTTATGCAGTGTAGTTTACACAGGCCTCTAAGACTGTCAGTGAAGAAAAGAAATTGTATGCAGTCAGAAGTAATGCAGCACTAGTTCAAGCATTTCGTTTCTGGGGAAACCTTTGAAAAGAAAAAACAAAAAAACCCCAAGACTCAAGCTCCTACTTTGGCTTCTTAAGATCAAAGGTCTTTCAGCATCCACCTAGCAACTAGTAACGAATTCAGCTAGCTCATAGAAGCACAGCTGATTTGGAGTGATGTATTCTGCTGACACCTATTCCTAGGCATGCATGAAAAATATTGCATATAAAGTAGTAAAGATGGAGGAACAGGTAATGGAGAATGATATTTATTTCTCTGGAGGGAACCCACCCTCCAGTCCTAGCAATAGCCTTTCTGTCCACAAAACTTAAGTGTTGTTTCTGTATGTGCAGTGGTCAATACTAGCTAGCATGTTAAATTATTTCAAACAGGCATACTGGGGGAATTGGGCTGATAATTTGCTTAGGTTACCAGAAAAAGCTTTTGGCAAGATGCTTCATCACAAGGTTTTAAAGGAACTGAATATCCACTGAAATCCTGAATATCCACAGAAAAGGTCTTTGCATGGATAAATATTTGGTTAAAAGATAGAAAATGAAAGGTAAAGGTGAGTGATCAGTTTTCACAAGGAAGGAGGTCATTGATGCTGGGGGTGATCTTTAGGGGTCTGCTGAGACTTTGTGTTGCCTAATGTATTCACAAAAGCCTGGAAAAAGAGGTGAAAGGCACCATGACAAAATTGGCAGATGATACTGTTATTCTGAATAATTACAACGAAGATTAGGTGGGAGGAACAGCAAAAAGACATTATGAGATTCAGTGATGGGGCATTTAACCTGATAGGTAAACCTAAAGAGAAGCACAAAAACATTGTTTACCAAAAAACAATCCTAACTTCCTTTTTAAAAAATATATATTAAAAAAAAAGGTATTTAGCTGACGATTAAAACTCAGGCAAGAGTAATGATGGATGGTTCCATGAAAATGTCAGCTCAATGATAATAGCAATCACACAAGCAAAGTCAAATGTTAAGAATTGTGAGGGAAAACCAGAACAAACAGATACACGTTTTTTCCACGGTATAAAGCCATGATGCATTGCCATCTTGAACAGTGTGCAGTTCTGGTTCTCCCTATCTTGAAAAGGAGACAGTTGTACAGGATAGGTTGAGGAAAGGGCTGCAAGGCTGACTGAAGGTCTGGACCAGCTTCTATATGAGGAATGAGTAAGTGGGCTTTGGCCTGGAAAAAAGATGATTGGTGATGGTGAAAGAATGGAAGAGTTGTGTTAAATCACAGGTGGCATGGAGAGGGTGAGCAGGCATTGAAGGTAGTCTCCTTCTAATTCAACAGCTGCAGACCATCACGTGAGCCTAGCAGGAAGGAGATTCAAAACCAGCAAAATGAGGTGGTTCTTTACACAGCGTATCTGAGCTGTGCGAGCCCCTGCCGCAGGGTGCTATAGATGTAAAAACTTGTATGGATTCAAGGGATGGCTGGACAAGTTCATGGAAAGGAAAATACATCGTGGCTTATTAAATAGATGGACACCAGCTCCGACTTAAGAGGTCTGTGACTTGCAAACTGTGTTTGCTGTTTCTATGCTTTTCCCCAGGCATTTAGTCGTGTCCATTGCTGGAAATAGGATACTGGGCTAGATGGGCCTTTGGTTTCACCCAGGATTGATGTTTTTCAGTATCATGTGCACTGCATTGCACGCTGTTTTAAACACATAAAACCAGAGAATGTTTCATGTTTCAATGCCATGAATTCTCTGCAGTGTAAAAGGTAACATCTTTCCAGAGAGATATAGCTACCTACCTGCAGAAGCAAACACTCTAGTTAGGGAAAAGGGAGAGAGAAAAAATTTTAGATGAAGAAATAAAAAGGCAAATGCCTGATTATCCCAACACTCTTCTCTCCCTGCTCCCCAAATTACGAAGTCATTCACACCCCAGCATCAAGTTGAGAACTTAGTTTTGTAATTTAAAGCATCGTCTTTGGAATACCAGGAGGAGCAAGAGACAGACAGACTGAAGACTAAATGAGGGACAGTTTGGACGATTAAAGAACCTTATGGGAAAATACGGCCTGACATCGTTCTGCAAAATGAGTAACATACAAATACGCTAATCCTTTAGGAAGCAATAACTGCTGAGAACAAGATGAGATACAAGTGACTTGAAATTAGGAAGACTAAAAGAAGGGGGGAGGGGGAAGGAAAAGCAAATCTACTGTGGTGAACAAAACAAGAAGTGGTGCACGAAGGCATTAAACTTCCCAGGAAGGATTATGTTCATTCTTTGTAAGCCTTGGAAAGCTTGATGTCTGCTGTTAATATAGGTACAAAGGAGGTTCCTGGGGGGGAAAAAAGATCTGAAAATGAGGGAAGTTGTGAGAGAATAGGCACAACTAAAACCGTCCCTATTTACAGTTATGAGATACCAGACCAGCATAAGAGTCTCTAAAAACTGTAAATATGGCCATATCTGACAGACTAAGTTGCACCAAAGTTCATTCACCCAATTAACCTTCTGTCCGCTTCACTGCAGTGACCAATGATTGTTCTTCCCCTTTACCCTCCCCACTTTCCAAATACTCACTCCTCTGCTACACCCACCTGTTTTCCCAATGCCTAATTTACTCCTAGAGACTATTTCTGTTTCATAAACACTGCTTCCTTACTGTTAAAAGCAAATATATCAAGAACAGCTATTTGATTTTTAAGTTAATTTTATTTAATTCTTCATCTTATGCTATTTTAACTCTTTTGGGAAAATTCTTCAAGCTTTGTGAAAACTGTTTCTTCTAAAAGAAGAGCAAAACAAAGCCAAGTTTCTTTCCCCAGTTCTCGTCATTCCTGGTTGTTTAAAAGCATATTATTCAAGCCAGCACGACTTAAATGCTTGATGCAAACTTTTTGCAAAATAGTATGATTTGTTCATCTAGGATGAACTTTTCAGCCAGGTCCATCTGCCTTGTGAAATGTGAGGTGCTTTTATATTGATTTTTTATTTGGCCATTATCTGACTGAACAGGAGAGCAGTACTAAGTAATTAACAGTCCCTGCGCTCAGCAAAAAACACTGAAAAGAAAATGCAGAAATTTGTGACATGCATACCCCTCTTCAGGGGCTTAAGTGCACCTCTTCAGGGCTTAAATCTCAAAAGTATTCTGTCAATAGAGTATCTGAGAAATGGAGACCATGATAGTAGTCTTTTCCATGCTTAAATATTTCGACTTTTTTATGAATATCGGAAGCAATAGAGAATCTCCTGCAAGAGTATTCAAAATAACTTATCTACTTTCCACTGTTTCTTAACAAATTCCGAATTCTATCTGTTTGTGTGTCTGTCCATCTACTGAGTTGATCCCTTCAGGGTAAGCATGTCTACTATATTGGTAATTGAGACAACAAATATGCTTTTAATTCTTTCTGTCCCAAATTATGGTTAATTAAAATATCTTATGGCAAAATATTAAAAAAAAAAAAAAGAACTAGATTAAATAAACCACAAAAACTAGAAAATGTGAAGTTCACAGCTTTTTTAGGAGAAGTGCAGTTCTATTACATGAGTAGCCTTCCCCACCTCTGACTTATAGGAAGGCCCCAATGACTTTAGAAAATAGAGATTTATTTCACCACAAAACATGAGGTAATAACACCCTTGAAATAAAGGATAGGAATTTCACGGCAACAGCAAACATCCAAAAACTGTGTGTGCAGAAACAGTTTTGCAATAAACAGTCTGAATAAACAGTCTTTGTTTCATTGAGGAAGCATCATTTAAGCAAGTGTATCGGATTATATACATGTCCTTGATGCTGTTACAAAATTCTTAAGAGAGATGAAAATTAGAAACAAGAAAAAGGCTAAAATTAAGCAGGAATCATATAAAAATCCTGCATTTTTCCCCTGTACTCATGTTGCATTTGACACACATATGGCATCATGCAGCTTATGAAGCACAAGAGGTTCTTCCTGGGAGACTCATGCTCCCTCTAACAGGGATTTTGTCCATTCTCTCCTTAATGTGAAAAATTAACTCCTTTATTGAAATGGAATCTTACATTTTGGGGAGCAGCTAGCTATAAAGAGGTTGAAACTATGCTCGTTTCTTCTCTTAAAATATTAAATTTCAGTGATACATAAAACATAATTAACTGATCTAAGGGGATTACCACATTAAAGAAAGAGATGTAAAACTAAACATATTACAAAAACCATTCTGTTTTCTTATACATAAAAAATAATGCAAATTAAACTTTTTATAGGTGTTTGTTTCCAAATCTTAAGGCACAGCTGATAAAGAATATTCCTTAAGGGACTAGAAGTACAGTTTTATATTATTGCTAACTCTGTCCTCAGAATAGTAATTTCAGGAGAAAAAATAGAATCGATATATTAAAATATATTTATATTTTATAAAAACCCCACAAATCTGTATCAACATCGATAACAGCAACAGCTCAACATTTTACTTCCTCTTAAAGACCTCTATGTGTACTATAGTTTTGCACTCATTCTAGTGTTTTAGCTTTTTCAATATAGGACTAAATTTATAATATTATAGTATTTGGGGGGACTATAGACTGTAATGCAAGAACAGAACATAGTGTTACAGATTCAGTAGAACAAAAAAGATGTCAGCAAGGGAAAGCAGGGTCCTGAACAAAGAGCGTGTTGCTTGGAGACTTTTTAGGTATTTATTCATGAAGTAATGTCTTGAAATTAAAGAACATATTTTATTTTAGACTTTTTTGCATTCACGTTTATGCCCTCTGATTTAATATTTTTTTTCCTGTTGAACGCAGAATTTTATATTGTGATAACTATTGGTTATGAAGTGTGGAACATGTTTTATAGTCAAGGAGAAGATTTGTTTGGGATTAGTTTTATCTGAGGCTGTGTGAAATGAATTTCTCTACGAGAAGCTTTTGTCAGCTTTAGTTATTCTTTGCTGGTGAAGAGGCCAGCCAGCTACTGGAAGCAACCTCATGCTTTGCTTTCTTTGTCAACTTGTTTTGTGGTGACAGTAGAGATCTATGGCAGATCTCATGCTATGATCAAAGACCATTTTTCTCCGTGGTTGGGAATCTGTAGAGCAGAGCTACAAGGTGCCTGGTTTTCATAGCTATTGTTTCCAATTCATGACAAGATCTGTATGGCAGAAATACCATTGGAAAGGTTCAGTCACAGGAAAGCTGAGGCTGGAAAGGGACCTCAGGAGATTGTCTAGTCCCACTCGCCCTGCTCAGTGCCAGGTCAGCTAGATTAAAGTGGAGAGAAGAGTATCAGCAGGAAAACAGCTAAAAAATAAAAAGCACGTGCCTAGTTTCTTCTGTCAGGGAAATCTAGGCCCTCTGTCTGTTGCAAAAAACCATGCATGTTTGTTTGAACATGAAACATCGCTAATGAACGCATCATCGCATCTGACCTGCTAAACTAGGGCAAAGGAATTCTTCTTATGGCTTCTCTTTATTTGGTTTTCTGTAAAGTATTCCTTTCCTTCTCCCTTTCCAAGTTAAATATTGCCAGTTATCGCTTTTCTTATTGTGATTCTTGGCATATCTTACATTTTTTGAGAAACTTGGTGCTGCTGGAATAGTGAGTATACAAGAATCACAATTTTTATTTTGTCAAGAATGCATATTTTTGCATTGGTAGTTATGAAATAAAGGTGGAAGCTTGATTCTTACAGTGTCTAAACCCATAAGCAAGTATCATAGATCCATCATACGCTTATTTTTCAGAATTCCATGATGATGAGATTTGATTATTCATATTGTTAAATTCAAGGAGTTCATTCCTGGTACATCCTACCTTCAGTTTCAGTATACGTGTATTTCCAGTTTCCACATTTTCATTCTCAAATTTTACTGTGTCATTCTTTCTCAAATCTTTTAGCTTAACGGTGTCTTTATATGTGGGAAACTCTTCTATTTGTGTATACCTGATCTTTTCCTATTTTTGTTTAGTATCTTTTTAAAAATGATTTTTTCTGTGGAGGCTTTCAACAATAAGGAACACCATCACTGAGCCAAATTTTGCAGTCCCCTTTGCAGTCCTCTTGAGCCACTCTGCACATAGATGCACAGATAAATCTGGCTTATTTTCCTTGTTGAAAGCAGTCCCCTGTTGTACTTTTATAGAGTCAGAGAGGAAAAAAGAAGAGGTGCAACTGAATCATGCTGTGCCCCATTTGTTTTTTAGCTATTAAGTTTGTCTGCTGAAAACTACTGCTAGCCAATGCATGTCAAATTAGGCTGCAGGGTACTCTCACCTATGTGAGGATGGACAGAAATCTAGGAAGCCATTAGTAGATTTCTAGTGAGTCTTAACCATTGAATGGAAGTTTTGTGAGGCAAAGATTTTTTCCATATGAGTACAGGTATTTTATGCTGTGTACTGAACTGACACATACTTATGGACAGTGAATTTCCATAGATTCAAATAAGTGATATTATTGCTCAACATCTCAGAAGACTGTGCAGACTATCCCAAACAGAGTACCTTGCATTAATGGCTGATCTTGAAAATGTTGGTCCTAGTATGTAATTTTTCAGTGCTTTGAAAGGTTCTTATAAAAGCTGTTAGACAATAGTATTTCTTGCATGTTAGCAAAATGGAATTCAGGTATCACAAAGCTGACCCCAAACCCATATGGTAGATCAGGTGCTCTCTAGACACTCTGCATTTCAAAGAAAAAAAACCCAGCCCAAATCTATTCCTCGGTGGAAAAAAGTAGGGCATACATTAATTAGTGACCTTAAAGCACAATGAAAAACTAACGGGGCAATGCCAAGTCAGAGTATGAGAAATTCTGGAATATTAATGATGTTTGCCTCTGATCTCATACATTGAAGAATACGTGTGTTCTCACCTCCCAGAGGACAGGGCTGAGGCTTTTTGACATCTTCAGGTTCAGTGGCCCCAATTAATTTCATTCTAGTGAATTTAGAGAATCAGCTGAAATTAGTGCAGAGCTGCAGGACTTTGTCTCTGAGAATTTGCTGGGTATGAGTGCCATATACAAGACTGAAAGGAGGTAAATATAGTGCTTGTCTTGAAAGTAGAAAGTATGACGGAATTACAGATGGCAGATTTAACTTTAATTCCCAGAAAAGTACAAAATTAAAAATACACCAAAACACCAAACTAAGGAAAAAAAGGCAAAAGTAAAAGCCATTATGAATTTGCTAAGAAGAAATTGTCATACCACTGTAGTTTCCCTGTATACTGGCCTTGCAAGAAGAGGAGAAGGTGTACAGGTAATACAGCCTGACATTAGTGAGCCTTCTTTGCTGTCTCCCATGACGTTCTCATAAGCAAACTAAGAAAAGTTATTTTAGATAAAACTCTAGTAGAGAGGAGGTAAAGCTGGGTGGAAAAGAGCATTAAGACTAGTTACTGACTGTTTGTTGTCAGAATGAAAGGGTATTTTGAGTGGATTTCTTAAAGAGTCTGATACTGCTTGGTATTTTCACTAATGACTTGCGTGATAGACTAGAGAGGAACACTAATCAAATTTGGAGACAGCGTGAAGATGGAAGGCTTTGCATATGTATTTAGAGGACAGGATTAATATTCAAAAGGATACAGGAAAAATGATCTGAAGAAAGTAAAATGCAGTTCTGTAATAACTCAGTTCAACATCTAGGCAGGAATAAGAAACTCTGCAGATAGGGAATGAGAACAAGTGACTAGGTAGCGATTCTGCATAAAAAGATCTTGAGGTTTTAATGGGTTACAAGCTGAACCTAAATCAGGCACACCATGCCATAATGAAAAAGGCAGACATGCTAACAGGTACAAGGTGCTTACAGAAATATATTCAGTGAGACTTGTGAAGTTAACTCCTCTTGGTCTAGGTGAAGTATCAGCTGAAGCTTTGTGTCCAGTTTTGGTCACTGCATTTTGAAACAATGGACTCCAGTTTGGAGTCCATAGGAGAGAAGTGAGAATGGTCAGAGGCCTAGAAAATGGGGCTTATGAGGAAAGATTTACAGAATTAAAGTTGTTTAGTCTGGAAGAGAATTTATATTGAAGGACATTCCAGCTCTTTTTTTCCCCTCTCGTTTGCTCTTCTTTTCTGCAGCTTGGGAGGACAGTGCCTAGCTGTTTAATTATTCCAGCTGGGAAAATAGTAAATTATTTCCTTCTATGAATTACTTACATTCCTGGGAGAACAGGTTCCTGTCTAATATTTCTGGCATCCTACCATTTGCCCACAGAGGGGAATGTTGCAGGGACCTGTCCTGGCAGGTCTGTTGAACCAGCAGTTAAGAGTTTGCAGGGCAGGGATACCTACCCATTCCAGGAGTAAAGTACGGGCTAGGTGTGGAAGTTGTAAGCTGACACTAGATGAGCTCCTTTGAGAGGCTCTAACAAACTGGTGAGGCAGCAGTACAGAGGGAAACAAATTGGGTTAAAATGACAGCATGTTTAGCTTCATTACATGACTCTGATGGAACCTCACCCTATATGCTTCATTCATTTCTGAGCACTTCACCAACAGAAAGATAATAATGCTCTGGATTGCAGTAGCCCTGTCTCATCCAAACATCTTAAAATGATTTTACATATATTTACTAAGCCTCAAAAGACACTGTTGAGATTTGTAAAGGCTATACAGGGATCACTTTACTAACCACATGTTTAGCAGCTCCCTTCAATATTCAGCAACATTTAGCAGGGCACAAAGAATGCAGGTTTCATTTGAAAATGTTAGGGAATTTAGGTAAAATACATATAATAATCTTATGTATCATTATTTTGTTTATATAGTCTAAAAAGTAACATTGTTGTTCTGTGGACAACTCTAAAGGTCTTGCATCCCAAATAAACTAAAGAATAATATATTCTATAGCAGTTGTTTGGAATATGTGGCTCTTTTAAGTGTTGATTTGAAGGAAGAATAGTGGCGTGTAGGCCACTGGGGAAGAGGGTGTTTGCAAGAAGCTAGCAAGCACGGCATGCTGGATTATAGTGAGAGGTCTCAGCTTTCTCGGCATTGTGGAAGAAACCACTGGTAGTATCTCCTGTATGACCAGGAGACTTAGTTGCACAAGAGGGGTGCAAAAAATGGGCTGTGTTGTACAGGACTTAATTGATTTAAAAGAAAACAACAAAAAAGCAGCATGTTTGCCTATGGGGTGAGGAGCCAGTTAGGGAAGTAGCAGAGCATCTGGCTATGATTATGAGGGCATGACTTGAATTCATGTTTGAAATGTGGCAAAAGGGTTAATTATTTCCCTAATCTTATTAAAAGTGGCGTAGTGTCTTTGATAAATAGAATTGGCCAAGTCCTTAATGTAAGCAGCATCCTGTCGTTAGCACCAGGTTAGGACATTGATTCAATAGTGACTGAGAAGAAAGAGCAGCACCTCACAGCTCTGCTTCCTAAGGCAGACAGAATGATGCCATTCTATGGTGATTTATTAGTGGGCTCCTGCTCAGGGTATTCCAGCCTCTTTCAACCTTGCATAGCTTCTGAGAACTGCCACCTTGCTTTCAAATCTTAACTAAATGAAGAATTGCCTTGGAAAGATGTGGCACTGGCCATACTCACAGGTGTATGAGAGGAGGATTTTATTTGTACCTCTCGCTTAATCTGCATTATCTCCATAATTAATCTCTTTGTATTTTGAGCTAATGATTTTTGAGATGCAGGAGAGCAGAGAGGTGTGTTTGACCCAAATCATAAAGCTTAGGCTTTCTGAGTAACAATAGAGGACATGGCCACAAACAGCAAATCCTGTCTGCTTGGAAGTTATCTCCATTTACTATTGCTATGGCTTATAGACACTGACCTACCAAATACTGTTTCGCTTATGCCACATCCAAAACAACACTTTTCCTTGCTTTCCAATGGGCACAGTCAGAAAGAACCAGCTTCCAAAGTTTCTGCATGAGTGAGGTGTAAGCTGCTAGAATATTTTGCATCTGTAATTGTTTGGTTTATAAGCAGGACAGAGTAGTACATGTAAAAATTCTTCATTATACACTCTTCAGTGCTTTGAGTCCCTACCTTCTAAAGGCTAAATACATGGTGGAGGTTTTTTTGTTTTGGTTTTTTTTCAGGGTTTTTTTTTTCAACTTTATGTCTTTTAAATTTTATTGCATGGATTACTGCAGAACTTCTGACTTCAGAGCTAGCTGTGGTCACTCTGGGCTGTAATCAAAGGCTCCTTTTGGTTCTAATGTGAATCAATTACCAATATTTTTTGCAGGACTTGGAAATTTCTGTTTCAGATTTTTTGGAGGCCGTGTCACTGTCTCCCTGTCCTTGGTCATTTAACAGCCTATGAAACTAGGTTACAGGAGTGATTTAATGATTAAAAGTAGTTCTGCATGGCACCACTTCTTGTGTTAAATTTCTGGAGTTTGCGGCCAAAAAGGTTAGAATGTTGTTGTTGTGGTTAATGTTTAGTTTCCAGAAATCCTAAACAATTATGTTTTCTTTTTATTTCTGTTTTTACAAAATAGATGCTCTAAAAGGACATAGTGCATTTTCTGGTTTTTTTTAATGCATCTTTCTCATTACCCCCTTCAAAAACTGTATTTGAGCAGCAAGCTATTCTCCTAAAAAAGAAAAAGCCTGTTATTAGAAGGAATGGATCAGAAAGACATTGCTTCATGTAGATGACCCTCTTTCTACACTTTCCTCTTTCAGCTCAGTGTTTTGCAGTAATGGCAAGTGTCTTCATGTGTTCCTGGCAGGTTCCTATATTATACCTATCACAGTGGCATATAGATATTTCCATTTACTCTCCGGAGTACCCGACTGACTCCTATCTCAGTAACTGACACGTGGCTCCAGTTATATCTAGGAATACGGCAATATTATACAAGTAACTGTGTTCATGTACAAGCTAGTACTTTCTCACACTATACTTTAACATTTGAGTTGAGTGTAGATGCTCAAATTACCAGCATGTAGTCCCTTATTTCATTTACATTAGTACTACTTCTACCCATGTTCATCTCCCCTCACCGGGATGTAGGGTAAACAATGTGCTTCAGTTGTATATTTTCTTGGCTGCATATATAATACAAAATATCACCTGGCTGAAAGCAAACTACACAATCCTTTACTCCTTAAGAAATATGCACTCTAGATATTTAATATTTTTCGTTCTTCTATGCTCATAATTAGTTATGAACAAAATACATACATTTTCAACCTAAAACTCATCCAGTTCAGCCTAGCTCATATCAGTATTCAAGTTAGAAACGTATGATTCTGATAAACCAAACTGAAACATTTATAGAACAAAGTCGAATTCCCCAAGATTTAATCTGATGTCCAGTAAATTTGCAGGTGGGCCAAGAGTGAATGACGGCTAGTTGTTATTTATAGGTTTGATAATTATTGTGTTTGTAACACAAACAGTTCCTTTCTTGCTGGAAATCTAACAGTCTGAAACTAAGAAATGAAAAGAAAGCGATGTACTTCCTGTGCATATAAAGAAATAAGAAACAAGTTTCCATTTGCAGTACTCAAATTTAGCAATTTCTGCAGTTAACACGTCCTAGCTTCTGTCTGGATGTCACTTCAGTCACCTTTCAGTATAGGAGTAAGTCTAAAAAAAGTTTTCATCTACTACTACAAAACACACGAGGCAAAAGTAACAGATTTAAAACGGAGGCCGTAGTAAAAGCAAGCTTGATTTCAAAACATATAACTTCCCAAGTTTTTGATTCGCCATTGGAAAAGTTTGAAAGAAATCTATTATGAATCTGTGAGACATGAGACTTCCCACTTTTTTTTAGAAATACTTTTCTTGGTTTGCCTTTCTGTTATTTAATTCCTTTTTTTTTTCAGGTAATGGTAAACACTTCCAGCTTTCTTTGTAACTATGGAACAGAAAGTAGCTTAGATTAAGCTGGTATACACCCGAGACAAGAAGAGCTATTTTTTTTCCTTTGGGAAATCACCTACAGTCTTCATTTCTCCGAGTACTAGACCAATGGATCTATTAACTTACCTGGTGTTTTCTTGACTCCTTCTCTTGCTACTCTTCACTCACGGCTGATAAATACCTATAGGAGTTGCCGAGGAACGGGATGTAGGTGCTGACCTTCCCCTTCCCTCAGCCTGAAGTTCTTCAAAGTCAGCCTCAGGGACTTCAGATTAAATAGATGAGCCAAGGCAAAAGAGTTCTGCTCCCCCTTCCGTTTGGCTTTCACGGCTGAATTCTAAAAAGCTATACGAAGTTGTCAGAGGTTTCCTCTTACCTTTTTACTGAAGCAAAACGGCGTGCTGCTGCTCCAGGACAGGATTAGGTCATTCAAACAGCCCTGCAGAGAGAGTGGAGGCTCAGCGGTACAGAGTCTCCAAAGGCTGGAAAGATCTGATCTTACATCAGGTGAGAGAAGGCAGCTGGCTAGGCAAGCCAATAATTATGATATCAGCTCTTGTTCCCCTCGGGCAGTCCTGCATTTAATAAGAATACAAATATGACTAAGCTGCAGGTTTTTTTTTCCTTGTTCTCTTGGTAATTCTTCAGAGAAGTTGGGCAGGTATTGAGCTCTGTCTGGAAAGAGAGTGCTTCCTCTCAACCTCTCTGTTTTTCTTTTGATTTAAAATACCCATCTGTTACTGTGTTTTGGAAACCTATTATCCACCTGTGGTTGTTAGAAACACTCTGTCCTGGCATGGATTTTGCCGTACTATCAGAAAGCATTCAGCTACCAGAAGTAGGCATCTTTCTTGCATTTGTTCAGTCTGAACTCTCATCATGGAAAGGAACTGTGGCTCCACCATAGAATGTCAAAACATGTTGCACCATTTAAATGTAAGAGGAACACTACAAGACCAGTATACTCAAGGTAATATTCTTTCCCCAAAACAGAGTGCCTTAGCACAGTCATAAAAATAGAACTAGACTGGAGGAGTATATGCATTTGTGTGGGCATGTATGTATATGTATTTATGTGGAGAGGTTTGTTTTTTGTGTGCAGGTATGTAGAGAGGAATATGAGTTTAAATGTGCAATTGCAGGAATATGTATTTCTGCTGCCCTTACCTGGCTTTGTGCATACTCTACAGTCCCCTACACAAACCTGATCACACCTACTGTAATAATACTTACCTACCTCATAGGGTGTTGTGAGGATTAATTAATGTTTGTAAAGTGCTTTGAAGATGAAAAGCCTTGAATGAGTGCTAAATATAATTATCGTCATTCCACAAAACAGTAGAAACATCTTTGCGGCCCCCAGGTTATTGTATAGGTACACCCATGTTTATCTCCCACGATTATGGTAAGATACTGAATAAGGTATTGAAACTTTGATAAAAACATGCTCTCTGCTTTGGAGGATGTATTTATATTCATGTTAAGTTCATGCTATTCATGAAGTGTTTTTGTGATTCCTATTGCAGAATACTTTACACAGATTTGTGATAGAAAAGATCTACCCCGGCATCCACATGTCATAATAATAGGACTGGTGGAAGAAAAGCCATATTTTTACCTGTGATGAATTATTTCCTATCAAGAGTTTGCCAGTTTGATTTTATTAGATCTATCAGGAACTTCTGATACTAGAAATGAAGACTTTGTCAATTTATCTGCTGGATCTTGTAGAGATAGTAGGCATGGATTGTTGGTGGACATGCTCTTTCCTGTCTGGAAGATCTCAAAGATAGTGCTGGATAATTACTTGTCCTTTTCAAGGGCTTTCACATTTGATGTTCCTCAGGGTTACATGTCTAAAGCTGGCAGGGAAGATTCTGAGATGGTTTGGGCTACACTTGACATCTTTACTTAATTATTCCCAAATTCTGCACTACCCTTAATTTACAATTCTTACTCTGATGGCTGAGGTAGACAAATCTGAGATGGTTTTATGTTAGTAACTTAGGTACTAACTGCAAAAGCCCAGAACCAAAGTAGGCTAATGGCCTGATTATTAACCCAGTCTCTGTAGTGAGCTTTGCAGCCTGCCTTGAAATCCAGCCTGCTGCAGCTATGTAGTTATTGGTACCTAAGTTAGCTAGTTTAACATTAACTTGTTGGGTGTGTTTACTTGAGCTGGCGTCACAGGTCGATTGCAGTGCAGAGATAAGATCCTGAATGAAAGTGAACCACTGACTGGCAAGCATTATCTCCTCTTTCCTGGGATAACTATCAGGAGGAAATACCTAGAGGAAAGAGGGGTGTCAGTATTTGCTGCAGACTTTTCCTGTCTCTTACCGATGTGTATCACAGCCTTATATCAACATCCACTTTTGTGGACATAAGCAGCACAGCCCACCTAGCCGTACTGCTTTGTAGTGTTTCTCCTTTTGACTGGCAAAATAGTTTTGTAGAATTTAAAGTCAGTACTTTTTTTTATTCCTTACAGCTGTCTTATAGTCAACTTGAAGAGTTTTGTTAAACTAAAACAGCTTGGTCTTCAGGAGATGAAGCCATATGCCACAAGCAAAGAACAGAAGAGATCAAGAGGCTTACATCAGAACAAACTTAGTTTTGTCAGATCTGGACTAGACTATTGTAATGAGTTAACTTTATATCTCTTCTTGGTCTGAGCTTTTATTGAAAGACTGAGGTGTTTATTTGGTGTACTGGCAGCTATTCTAAACTGTTAAATTCTGTTCCCAGATCTGATCTATCATTGGGGGGGCGGGAATTGCAGCCATCAAAGTTGCAAACTAAATATTCAAAATGCAAGTCAGTGGAACCAATTCAGTGATGTCTGACTGAGACTATAGTTTGAAGTAATAATGTCAGCAGGTGGAAACAGCTCCTATCTACTTTCATGAGGGCTCAGCTGCCCATTGAAGATTACTAAAGTGGCAGTGCTGTCAGGTAGTTCCATACAGGCAGTACCGCAGAGGGAAAAGAAATGACAGTCTGCATAACTGACATGGCATGATGTCTTTGTAATATGTCCAGAATGAGTGGCTCAAGAGCCTGCTTCCTCTCTTAGGGGGAGTCATCCTGCATGATCTGCTTCCTGTAGTGCTACATTTTGGGTATATGAGGTTGTTTTGTAATAGAAGTTGGAAAAATATTATTATCTTCTTATGTTCCACAGTTTAATCCTTGTCTCAAAAGCTTTTCCTGGACTGGCTAGTGCTTTTCAAAGCAGAGCACTGGAAATGGATAAGCTGAGCTCAACAGTGTGCATGACACTTTGTGTCCAATTCAGAATGTTTGATCAATTTTAACATAAAACGTTCTTGGGCTCCCTTACACAGAAAACCACTGTTGACCTCATTATAAATCCCTCCTGCTATTTAAAATTGGCAAGAACGGTCTTGTTGATCTGGAAATTTGTCAGTGAGGAGTTCTCCCTATGAACTTACTAAATTTTGTGCCCAACCAGAGAATAAATTCATTCCTTCGATAAAATATTCCTATTTAATTTAGTTGTGGCATAATTGCTTTTTTTTAATACATTGTTTATATTTTATTATGCAGTGATGGCAGCAGTATTTGTTATCATAAATAGCTTTGTAGGTTTACAATTTTTGTGTCCTAACATTTGGATGATAAGCTTACAAAATGACTTAAGACGTAATCTAACCAGCTATTCTGCCACCATTAAATAGGAAAAGTGGCCTAGCATCTCTCCCTTGGGATCACCTGAGGGAAGACACACCTGGGTGTAACTTAACCGTCTGCTGTGCTGCCTTTAAATAGTAGTCAGGGCTTGCTTTTTATCTTCTGAGATATCCCTAGGGAATACACACCTTGGTTTAACCTACATACACTTCAGCCCATTTTTGTCCCTAAGAAATAATCCCAAGTACATTTATCTGGTAGTTTAATGTGTCTAGAAAAACACATTGGTAAACTGAACTTATGAATGTTAGCATTCGTTATATTTAAGGGAGTATCATTCTCATTCCCTTCCGAGCCTCTTCTTTTGACAAAATATATCTGTCTTTTGCCCTATCGTTGTTATAGCTTAGAGGAGCTGTGTGTTGGAAGACTGAAGGATGAAATTCACCGTGGAGATCTGAATTATAGCCTCCAAATCTGACACGCCCATAAGATGTTCTTTTGTTGGCATCTGCAGAACTTTCTGTTTGTTAATTGTTTAGTCTTAAATTAAAATATAAAGAACCATTATTATATATGAAATATCGTTTCCTGACCAGTGATTTAGTGTTGCCCATAAAGCATAGCATCTGTAGCAATGTGACAGCTACTATAAGCTATTATTGTTTTGTTATTTTAGAAATGAGGATGAGCTCAAGACGTGGTGTTAGACTTGACTCTGTGCCTTTCTGCTCTAGGTGAAATTCAGGTAGGTGATCTAGGCACGTGTTATAGTCATTGTGTCATCTAGCCATATGTTTTGTTTTGCTTTTTTGACAAGACTGCTATTAGTATGCAACTTTCAATACAGGAGTGAGATAATTAATTTAAGACAGAGATATTGGGCTAATGGAGTAATAATCTCTGATTCTCCTCGCAGGTTTATTTTGTCTTGTGCTTAGTTATTTGTTCCTTATAACTATTCAGTATCATATGCCATGTTTGGGACCCTGTATCGTTCCAGGGCAGCTGGACCTTTCTCCTGTCCTCAGGGAGGAATGCTCATTCCTCCTTGGAGCTGATCAGTGTATATATGTAAACTTTCAGACCTCGGAATCAGGTTGAAATGTCCTGTAATATATCATAAACTTTCTTCTCTTCTCACAGAATGTAATTTGTGAAGAGTTGGCAGCATTCTGTCAACTTTCCCTTTTTTGTTGACATTGCACTTCAGAAAGAGTCTTTTGTGATTTTCTTCCCTTTTTTTGTTACAAGGTTAACAGAAAGAGGGAAAGCTTTCCTAGCCTGAAGCTGCTGAATAAGTGGTAGGTTGGCAGGCTGTCTTTGTTTGTTTGGTCTTATGGCTTCTTCATTTTTGGCTGCCAGGCTTTTTCTAACATCACAGAGTTGTGCAGAGCGAGGCTATTGGGGGAGTTTTGGTGACATGACAATAACAATGAGAAAGTCTACCTTACCTCAGTTTCCAGAGCATGGTAATTTGATGAATGCATTCTCTGTCAAAGTCAAGAATGTAGAAGAGTGTGGCCAATGTCAGAAGACAAATGACTGAATCCTAGCAGTGTTTCATTCAGCCACCTGACAATCTCACTGGAAACTTTGGTACTGATATGGGAGAGAAAAGAACAGTTGGCTGATCCTCTGTCTAGTCACCTCTAACCCCTCTATCTAAATGGGACTTTCTAAAGGTCAGACCACATGAGATTCAAAGGAGAATGCTATTGCATTCTGGTTTTAAGGCCCTGAGGGACTGTGGGAGTTTCAAGAACATGTGGAGCTACAAGTGAGGCCTTTGAACTGTATGAATCTTCCAAACCCAATCCTGTCACATTCATGATTCTGAATATGTTATGCAGGTTTGGCCACTTAGCGCTAAGGCATAAGCAATGAAATGATCACTCATACATTACTTCATATTATTGCTTCTAAGGCTTGCTGGCTGCTCTTTTTATTTTCCATTTATTTTAAGCTGCAAGATGATTTCAAAGGTGTTGAATAACCCACACCTACCCCAAACAGTGTGCATCTTTTAGTTCTCAGGCTATTTTCTGGTCTGTTCCTCCTTGCTGACATTCTATCATGAACATGCAGCATCCTTTCTGGATCTGTGACAGAGCTTAGAAACAACATTTGTTTGTGAATGACATGGGATGTTGCTTTGTGGTACGGATGAAGCATGTTAGCAATTTACTGTACTTACTTACTCTGCAACCCAAGATGAAACACACTGTATTCTTGCACCATTTCTTTACAGCAGCTGAAGAGCATCTGTTTTGAATTGTTTGAGGATCTCTCGTGTAGCGCTCAGAACAGTGGAGTGCACTCAAAACCTGCTGTACTTCTCCACTTGCAGAACCTCCTGTATCCCTTTCAAAAAACTTATGAATTTGCTAACAACTGGAATATTGCTTTTGTATTTGCCTTGCTCAACATATTTTCTGTAGAAGTCCAGGAATACTAGAGCTGGAGATAGAACAGTGCACCTTCTCTGTGCCACAACCTTTAACCAAGTTTCTAACCAGTTAGTGACATGATTGGTTCTAAACAGGATGATTAATATTTAGCTAACTAGAAGACAGCTAACAGTGTTTTACTCCTGCCAGAGGCTTAGGCTAGCACATGATTATCTTCTTATAACTGGCTTGGCAGTAGTGTGTGTGTTGGTTTGTTTTTTGTTGGGTTTTTTTTTTTTTTTTTTAGCCCCTTAACCATGTCTAATAACCAGTACAACTGGTCTGTCTTCTTCCTTTCTTGGAGTGTGCTTGCATGTTCCTAACTACAGTGCTCCATAAGCGGCTAGTGCCAATACATGCACGCCCTTTTAGCGTTTCTCCACTTTCATAGACTTTGGGGGAACATTTGTCCCAAGCTTCCCAAAATGCACTGATAATATTAATGTGAGAAATACAGATGTATAAACAGGATTAGTAGACTTGTATTGCAGAAAAACTGTTTTAGGAGTACAACTCAAATTTAGTTCTTGAAACATGAGTTTCTTATGAGCGCATTAAAAGAACATAGTTACATCTGCAGTTTTTATAGGCAAAGCTGACAGGTGCTTAATATCGCCACTCCAAGGTGTTATCTCAAATTCTACCAGCTATTATTGTATTGATTTTGAAGCAGAAAGAAAAAGTGGGAAGTGTTTACCTGGGACATTCATAAGGACTAGCATACTTGGGTTTTCCTAACCAATTACAATGCAAACGCAGCCTGGGATGAATTATTTGACACAGACTAGGGCGTTGCTTGGATTTGGGGAAATATGCAGCATGTTCAGCAGGAAGGTGATGGAGCTATACGTGGCTGGTAGTCAGAATTCTGAGCTGACCTTCCTAGCTCCTGTATGCAAGACTTTAGAGCCGTCAGGTCAGTAATCAGAACTATGCGAGAGAGGTTTCCCTCATCCTGTCCAAAACCTTTTCACATCTTGCTTGGGCAATCCTTCCTTCATCTTTATCTTCACACACAATAGTGGAAAACATAAAACCTTGTGCTTCCGCAAACAGCAGCTGAAATCATCCCAGAGGTATTATCTTAGAAACTAGAAAATGATTCAATGAAAGAAGGAATGAATCATATAAATACTCAAAGTGTTGTACCTCAGCAATGTCCCTCCCTTCTTAGTACAAAGCAAAGAACAAAAGCAGGCTGCTGCCTGGCATGGGCCCCTCCTAGATGACTTACTGGGACTGTGAAATCATCAGAAGCCTCAGAAAGAAGTGCTTATGCAGCGTTTATGGCTTGATTTTCTTCTCTTCAGTTCTCTGTAAGCATGGAACTGGTAGCTGTGCTCTCTTGAATGCCTGCATATATTCTAGAAGATAGATGGGGAGGGGCATGAACTGAAGCAAATGTTTTATGTTCACAGACTTCTGGGTGGCTTTTACATTTCAGAAACTGAAAATGGATTTTTAGAGATAAAACATATTGGATGGAAGAGGGGCATAAACCCTATAAGGTCATGAAAATATGAAACCACATTTTCATTGCTGAGGATGATTTTAAACACTCTCTTAGAAAACAAGCAATGTGAAATTGTGTGGTCTGTTCAAATGGAAAGTTATAATGGGAGGTAAAAATCCTGAAGAGGCCATTAATTCCTATCTGGCAGACAAACTGAGATTGCTTTAGCACTTAGAGGAACTTCAGTGAGAACGAAATATTGATCTCAGATTGCCAGATTTAAAATTAAATGTGTGAGAAGCAAGAGTCAGAGTAACCCACTATAGAAAGTATTCAGTGCAAATTATTTTATGAAAGCTCATTTTACAAAAGATGAAAAGAATTAAGGAGCATAAAAAGAAGTAATTGCAAGTGAAGTTTTCATTCTAAATTCAGTTAAAAATATTTCATCTTCTTAAGGAAGTATTATGAGTTCATGTGATTCTCCAAATGCTCCCGTCTGTAAGGTTTCATAGGAAGCAATAGGATCGGTTCACCTTCACTATCAACTCTTTGTAAGTCCTTAGTTTTAATGGTTTCTTCAGTAAAATGAGAATACACTGCAGCTACTCTACATTGCTTGAGTGTCTCTTTGCCAGTGTTTTTTTTCTTCCTTATTTTTTTTCTCTCTTGTTTTTTTGCACAGTATGCTTTTCACTCAGGTTCTTGTGACATCAGTGGCGAATGTCTGTGAGGAATTGCCTCAGGCCAGTGTGACTTTCAAAGGATAAGACAATTTGTTACCTTGCCAATGAACAGTTTATTAAATTTCTAATTATTGTTATTAGTCTGGCAGGTGGTGCCATGCATGATATTTTTACAACTGCCAAAGATGCAGGTACTTCTTTCATGACAAAAAATAACCTGAGTAAGATTTAAAGAAAAAACAGGCATTCTGCTGTAGTACGTGTTTGATAATTCTTGGCACTAACAAGGTGTATAGGGCACCTGGCTATTTTTAAATCTTAAGCTGCAACATACTGACTCTTGAAAGATTTTGTTGTGAGACCAGTTGTAATTAGAGTGTGTTGGCAGCCTAGGTTCGATACGAAGGTATCTATCTCTCCCTCTCAAGCTCTTTCCTCTAATCTTTATTACTCTACTTGTTGTGTAAATTAAAGACTCGTCATATTTATAAATTCTAACTCAGAGTTCATGTTAATCACTGCCTAAGAATACTAAATATTCTTTCCCAGTGAAGATCTAGGTTCCTAAACATAGAGACTTTGCTTTCTCTGGTTTGTAGGGTTGCATGCAGTCAGATACAAGAAAAAAAAAAGATAGAAATACGATGTGCATTTCGGTGTGGACTAATGCAATACCATACTATCCCTTTTGAGCAGCACAGTCCGGTTCCACCCATCACTATCTGTACAGAACAGATGATAAAGCATGTCATGCCTTTTGCTTTGTCATGTATTGTGTGGCAAAACATACTTTCTTAAAACAGTTTCACATTGCTTATTCTGCTCCAGTAAATACTAAATGATTTTGTGTCAGACTATTACTAAAGAGAAGAAATTAATTCAAAAGGAATAGAGCTAGGAAATAAATTTGCTGTTTTCATGGCCAGCGGTATGTTGGTCTCGTGTAATCAGTATTGCAATAGCAGGTACTTTGTTCTTAGTCATGTGGCTACTATCTTAAAAAACGTGAAGCATATTTGTCTGTCATTCTCGTGATACAAAGAAGGTTGTTCTTGTAAACAAACAAACAAAAATTTATTCTTTTTATATATAGCCCTCTTTGCTTCTTCCCTGTTTGCCCAGGAATATCAAACAATCATGTTCAGGAGAACCAGACACGTAGATTTGTTACAGTTAATCCAACTGGATTTTACTGTATTATACTTTAGTTTGAGTAGCTAAGGAGACAGGACAGTCTTCTTGTCCAGCTCTGCCTCTGTCCCCTACCTTGATGTTTTATGATACGGCTGCATTGTGACAAGACAACAAGTTTCCTTAATGCCACATTTATGTCCTGTAAAAATGGAATGTAAACTGGCAGCAACAGGAAATTAAGTGGTGCGTCCTGTAAGGAAAATGAATTCATACAATCGTTTTGTACAAGATTTAGTGTTTTCGTCTTTGTGTGACTTAGAGGAACTGCAGCTGTGCTAGAATGGTTTCGGGATTTGGCTGACTTATGTATGCACCCGCCAGGGCTCCAGGTAAGAACTGATCTTGCTGGAGCGGAGAGCATGGGCATGTTTTGGAGTCATTCCCTGCAGGGGCTGTTCAGCAGGTACAGTAGGCCAAAAGTGGCACTGATTCAAAATAGTGGCTAGAAAGATATTACATACTTGACTGCACCTGGTGCAGAGGAAACTAAAGATATCAGTCCCCTCCCCTTTCCCCATCAATTGTCTCATATTTCTGAGTTACAGGTGTGTGGTTACAGTGTAAACAGACCAGAGATTTTTGTTCTAGGCTAACAAGCTGCATGGTTTTTTTCTTAGAGTGTCTCTGCCAAAATAGGGAAACATACAGTATGAACTCCTGCACTTCCACGCACCCCGTGCACACTGAGGAGAAAGACTTTTGTTTCTGGAGCCAGGATGGCAGACAGAATCTGCCCCTCTGGCAGCTATACTTCAGTTTTTTTCTGAGTATATTTCAGAAATTTATTTTTGTCTTGTCCATACACCATGCTTTTCTATCAACTGTCAGAGCATCTTAAATTAAGATGTATGAGCATGAAAGTGGAGTTTGTTTTTTCTCTGCCATTCACTGATCTTTCTGTTGTGACTATCCAGGAGGACTGTAGTGCTAGCTGTGGTCATTGGCTTTCGCCACTAATTAGAGGAAAAACTGTTCTGTCTAAATCCCTAAGCTTGCAAGTCTCTAAAAGTCATCTGAAAAAATTCTGATGATATTGCTATTTTCTGTGTAGCCTGGATGATAAAGATGTAACACTAAAGGAATTATAAAGATTATTTCAGATTGGCTAGGTAGTATCTTCTGAGACTATTTCTTCAGTACCGGTTGTAGCTCTTGATACCACAACACCGCTTGCTTAGGTCTAAGGAGAAAAGCAAAAGCACAGGTGTGAGGAAGCTTGCATTGTACAACTGTGTTATCTGCAATGCAGACAAGTGATTTATGATTGCATGTTTCATGTAGCAGGAATGATATTGCCAGAGGTAAGAATAAGGAGGAAAATTCAAACCCCCTTCAGGTGACAGACATCTTAAAAATAAAGAGGATCCTTTTGAATTTTCTGGCAAGTCTCATCAGGATAGTCCTACAGCAAAAAGAGAAATGTGACTTTCCCTTTGCAGTCACTACAACTGCCCCAGAATAACCACTACTCACTGTCTAAGATCCCCTTGATAGGCAACCAGGAAAACTGGTGCCGTAACAGCTAACTGTACTGAGACTGTATTCCCCTTCTGCTTTTGCACACAACTTGCTCTTCTGACATTGTGCAGTTCCATACTAATGTGGACATTAGTTTCACGGACAACTCTGACCACTTTTCCTTTTGCTTTATAGAAAGAAATGAGAAGCTCTGTAATCAGAAGAATTAATGAAATTTGGTGTCCTAGGGCTTTCCGTTCCCTTCCAAAGAATGGAAAGCCCTAGGTCCCAGTGGCAGGTATTGGGAAAACTTGAAATTGCTCTGCTTCTCATAGACTGGACAGGGATCAAGGGAAATGAGGAAATTCCTGTAATGCTGCTAGGTTGGCAAGAGAACCTTAATCTTAATCTGAAGTCGGTTGAATAGTATAAACTTGAAGCAGAGTAAAGTTTTGATGTTTTAGTTGATCATACTTAATATTTCAAGTACAGTGCCATCTAAAAGTAGTCCCGACTAATGCTTTATCAGGATAGACACCTTACACAGGCATACAAGGTGTGAGCCTTGAAGCAGTTGCATCTAAATCATGCATAACAATATATAAGGGCTAGAACCTTGAATTAACTGTTCTGTTCCTTCTCTATTTTCAAGTTAGTTTGTGCATTGTTTTTTTTTTTCCTTTTTGACAATTTGAATCAATTTTATTGATTTCGTAGCTACACTATAGTGCACTGCCTTTGAAAAATGTTCCTCTTGTTCCATTACTTTCCCCTTAGCTATTGAAGGGTGTTTTCCGAGGAAGATCAACACCAGAGTAGGTGCTTGGCCTGGATTTAGGAACCTTGGGCATGCCCTGGTGAAGTGTCTGCAGCCACTAGATGGCACGTTGCAAGGCAATCTGTACATCCTGAATAGCAACTTGACGTCTGTTAGTATGATTAAAGGATAAATAATATTAAATGTTTCTTTAATAGGAGAAAATGCACAGCATTGACAGTAGTGATTAAGTTCTATTAAACAGTTGTTATTTTGGACACCAGGTGATTAGTACATTCAAACCACTTCATTTCCAGACTTTGGCACCTTGGTCATTACTAACTCAAATCATAAAGTTCAGTGAATCAAGTTGTAAATAGTTTTATTGGTTCCGTGTTGGAAAAAAATTGAGGGTTGTGAAATTCCTTGTTGATTTAAAGTTACATATTTCCTAAGTCCTTGTATTTCTATTTTCTGTCCTTTATTTAGTTATTCATCATTGCAGAAATTCTAAACTCTGTTTCTGCCTTTGCAAACACTAAAACCAACACGCTAATTGAGAGCAAAGAGTTGTATTCCTAGAACAAATACGCCAAACGGAGAGAGTTGGAGTTTTGCACTAAGATGCACACTACTGCCGACATGCCATAGTTATCCGAGGGAGGAATTACCTCCAAGGATGAGAGTGGAACTGCTCTTACAGCTTCTGGAGAAAGGTCCATATTTACATACATGCTGATGACTCTTGGATAAAACACAGGACCTTCATGTTTCTGTTGGTTTGTATTTTGTTTTCTGAAAATATTTTTCATCTTTTTGAGAATTATTTTGTGTCCATTATATGATACACCTTCCTTCAAAGCAGGTTTTGTTTTTGTGGTGGTTTTTTTTTTTTTAATGAAAGCTTAGGAATTAAATTGTAAGATCTAGATATATTTCAAGGTTTCAGTGCTATATAACAAGGCTTGCTTAAAGCTCATTTTAATACCTTTTAAGTGACTGGGAGCAAATTTTTGGTTTCTCCAAACCAACTTGAGGATTAGAAAGACATGCTGGCTTTATCCTGTTTTGGCTTTAAAATTGTCATATGTTCTGTTAAGTCTGTTTATGATTTCAGTGCTTGATGAAGTGACCCTTGCATCACTTACATGCCACTTTACAAATGTCTGTCAAGATGTTTATGATGAAGTGCCTTTCCCAAATGTAAGGTATTTTCATTGTTGTATTAGCCTGCTTAAAATTCATCTGTTTTTCTGGTGTGGTCATGTGTCATAGAAATGTATATGTTTACCAGGGTAAGTCCTTCATATTCTCTTAGGTGTACATGTATGTGCCTGTAGAACTTGTGTGTGTGCGTGTGTCTGTGCGTGTGTCTGGGCAAGGCAAGGCAAGACAGCACCATAACTCCAGGGAGAATGGAGGAGGTGACTGCGAGTCACCCACTTACTCACTGGCATATACTGTGGGAAACCTGTATTTTGTGGTTTTGTAGAGCACTTGCTTTTTAGACAAGGCAGGCAAGAAGACAGACATCCCCTTCTCATTAACAAATTTATCACTTACAACTCTTATGTAAAACAAACTTAGTGTCAACTCTGAAATGAAGAGCTGCATTGGAAATCACACCTAACTACAACAGGTGCTGAGCTGGCAGTTTCACAGAAGATTGTGAAATTTGATCACACAATGGGAAATAGAGCCACTCCTTGAGGGCAATATCTGGAAACATAATGGGGAACCACCCTTCAAAGGTGATCTGTGTAATAATGGGGCTTAGAAACACTTTCTACCTGCTTTGCTTAGAAAATTGTGAACATTTTCAATAGTGTTACTGGTTTTTGCACAAGCACACTATATTTAGCTGTACCTCAACTAGTCCTGCGCTCAGACACACCCAAGGCAATAAACTGCCCAGTGAGTACTTGCTACTACCATCACTTCAAGGTGGAAACTATTAATGAAATTTTCCGTTCTCTTTATGTCCTGGTATTATTGTTAGCTTTTCTTCTCTGTCTACAGATTACAGCTTTTCACCCATATTCTTCTGGAAGCTGGGCATTTGTATACACCTTGAGTAACTTTCGCTGCAGCCATTTTCTGGTAAGTCTCTAACCTTTATATACTCATACATGCTAATGAACATGGAACACCCAGCATTATTGCATTGGCCCCATGACACTCTGTGCTACTTGATGTCTCTCTTCTTTCTTCTTGAGATTGCCATAAAGATTGCACCTGTGCTCCTGCATGTACTTACACACACCACAGCCTCTGAATAATGTAGACTAATAGAAAAGACTTCAAAGAATCATAACACAGTTTTAAAGGGCTGGAAGGAGAGGCTGATGGGAAATGTTATAAGAATTCAACATTTCCTGCTTAGCTAAGCAGTAATTTAGAAGGACATGTAAACTATGTGCAAGTATTTCAAAGAAAACAAAAAGCAACAAAAGCTATGCACACTGCCCTGATGCTGTAGACAAAGAGCGAAGAAGGGAGAGGTTTGCAGCAAATCATCTGCTTGAGTTTGTCATTTTGTTAGGTACTCAGACACAGGGTGAGCAGTGTAATGAAAATATTTAGACAGATTTGGATGTTATTTGATAGAGGTAAATGCAAAGGGAAAGAAGGTGAGTGGTTTAGCAGTGACCTGAGCAAGTCATTATGTGATTGAAATCAATTACCCAGGAGCTCATTAGCAAAAGTGAATAAATGTCCTTCCTTCTTGTGCTGTGGATATTCTATTGGATCCCTATCACACACCAAATCAAAACACTGCCTTTCAAAGCCACTGAAGGGTTAATACCAGACTGTTCTTTCTGAGACAGTGATTTTCCAGAGCAACTGTGCTTGTCAGGCCAATGAAGCTATCAGTGCAAAGAGAATCAGTGATCAGCAGATACCAGAATTGTCTTGAGAGTTGGAACCGGAAGGAAACTACTGCAGGTCAGTGAATTCTAACATTTTATAAATCAAATGTACACTGCACTTCGTCCTTGTCTCCTAATAATTAGGATAGAGAAAGAAAGAAGAAAGATTTTGAAGAGCATGCATACTATTTTAGAGTGAAATTCACTCACGTTTACTCTCATTGAACCAGTATGGTTCAAGTGGGATTTCAGAAGTGCAGCAGACTTTGTGCAAAACTTAGGCAGGCAACAACAGAACAAAGCATTTGGCGCAAAGTTCAGGGGCACATACTGTATAACTGATCTGTCTGAACCCAGCCTCATTTATGGTACTAAGTGCTTGATTTGGCAAAGTCTTTGGATATTCCAGTATCTTTGTCAGTTTGGTCATTAGGAGTCTATGTGCTACTGAAAGTCAGTTTCAGCAGAACAGGGATTAAATATTTAACAGTATTAGGGGCTTTTGAAAAGGAAGATCTTGGTTTTGAGATTCCAAGAAAATTGGACTCTTAATAATAGTTATTACTTTAATGATAAGAGAAAATCAATTATGCTAACTTCTCTGATTATTTCAAGATATTTTAAGTAAGCACACAGACAAGCAGTTGATATGTGGAAGACAGAAGTAGAAGCAGTGATATATAATAGCAAAAATCTCCATAACACAGGGGTACATAAAAAAAAATCTTTAATTCAATCATATATATTTTTAGGACACAGGGATTCTCCCCCTCTGAAGAGAATATTGCTATTCTTATCATGACCTTGCAGGCTGTAATCTTACATAAATAACAATGGGACAGATGTTCTAGGAAAAAAATGGTCTTTTACATTCATAACAAGTGGACTGCAAATAAATACATTTCGAAGTAATAGAACGGGCTGACAGTATGTGATTTGTCTGTAATCATACAACACATGCCTTGCTGTGAATGCCCACAGAGTATATAACAATCATGTACATTTTGAACATATACACAGAGGCCTGTGTACTCATATACAGGTGAATAGTCATATTAGTTGTGACAATACACAGATATATGCATGAAATCAGGAATGTAGAGTCTCTCTCCTTCCTTTTATATACACACCTCTCTCTTCTTTCTCACTGCAGATTTCAGACTTTACAGGTGGAGCTTGAAAAGCAATGTAGCCAGCACTTGGGGAAAATCTACCCCTGCAGAGACAGAAAATCTAAAGATACCTAGAACAGTTGAAAAGCCAAAGGTTACCTCGTCTTACTGCTGGGGTAACAAAATTGCCTGCTAAACGGCACTGTTAGACAATTGTATTGCTGTTATCAACTGAATGATTTTGCTTGTAGGAGGCTTTTCCTTTGCCACAGAACAGGCCTGTCTCTTAACCACTGCCTCGGCAAAACTTGTGTAGATGACGGTCTTGCTCTCATTGCAGTTCTAACAGAAACAGTTGTTGGTTCTCTTGCCTCTCCATATTACGGGCATGTACCTGTCCTATTTGCCCAAGATGGGAAAGTTTGCAGTTGGAACAAAGATGAAGCCCAGGTGTTGATGGCTAGAGTTATCGTCAGAACTCCTAGGATGTTGAGTACAAACCCAGCTTTGGCCTAGAATTATAAAAAAGAAGGGTTATTAGTTGAACTGAGTACTTCTTTCCTTCCTTGCTGATTAGGATTGTTTGTACGGTTAGATTTTCTCTTTGGCCTTTTTTCACAACTCCATCAGAACTCCATCAAATTACATTTAAGCTGGTTTTCTTCACAAATATAACTTGTATTAGGGGAAAATGAGTTTCCATTGGATAAAACTCTTAAACTAGAAGTCCTGAAATCCTTTTAATCCACTTATGCAGGACTTTCTCTTCTGACCTGGCATCTGTCTCTTAATGTTATTTTGGATTTCTTCTTGGATCAATTATAAATTAGAAAAGTTATCAAGAGACATGGCATCCTTGTCCTTCCTTCCTTAACATAGTGAGAAGGGGCATCAGGGCAGCCTAGTGAGATGTGCTAGGCTTTTCCGTAGTCCCTGCAGAAGGACCGTCCAGATGAGAGGACCCTTTGACATCCTTATGATCTGCATTTGGGCTTTTCGAACGGTTAGACATTGCCATTTCTCATTGACAGCAAGCTCTTGTTGGAACATCTTCAAGAGGCCTTGGCTGTTCTTTAAAAGCTCAATAGCATCTTTATAAGGCTCTGAGTATATATTAGAGTCAGTGTGGCCCTTTATTCATTCACACATGTATGTTCTTCTTTCCATTTGACATAAGCTGAGTACAGTGAGTTTTCTAACACTCTTCCAAGAAGAACCAATATTAGAAAAAAGAAAGATCAAAACTAGTGATGAAAATTCTGAAAATAATGTGCTTTTGCTCACCATATCTATAACCTTGAGTTGTCCATATGAGAAGACAATGGCGTTAGGAGGAGTGGCCACTGGGAGCATGAATGCCAAGGACGCAGAAAGTGTACAGGGCAGCATGACATAGAGTGGATTGAGGCAGATCGCTTCAGCCTATGCAAGAAGGGAGAGCAAAGGTGATGGTTTCAATATACAAAAATGCATAGAAATCTTTTGGCAGAAGACTGATTGTATTTGTCCGTGTCAGAAACCACGTTCTTTCACAAACACTGCAGCCACTCATATTTTGGTTCTGCTTTAGAAACTTCTAGCCAATGTCTTTATGTAGCAAATGCAAGAATGGATTTTGTGGTTAGTGCTTTGTGTTCCTGATTGTGGAATCTGATCACTGCTGCAGTATAAATTAATAATAATAGTTGTATTCAACTCTAAAACCAGGCAAAAATGTAGAGTGGCTTCAAACTGGTTAAGAACAAAATTAAATTATCAGAGGAAACAGGGTAGCCCAAGCTCTGAAGCTGAGTTTAGGGGTTAGCTGGAGTCTGTGGCCTATGCAAAAAGATTTTGGTGGAGCTTATTCCAGTTTCTATCTGGAACCAGCTTTTCACGCTGCAGAACTGTGTCTACCCCAGCAACAGGAATCTCCTGTGGAAATGCAAAAGTCTGAATTAGGTCATAGAGCTTGACTAATGCTATCACCTTCAGAGACTTCTGGAAGGCTAGTGGTCGGAGTGAAATACAGTAATGGAATGTTGCAGGGAAGCAAATGCTGCTGCTGTTGCTGTCTCTATGCAGAACAAATAGGAAAAAACAAGTACAGCTGGCAGTGACCTCATAAGGTTGTTTAGGCCAGAAGGCAAAGTCTAATATGCCAATGAATTTAATCCCTTTACTTTTCACCAGCAATGATTTTAGAAAGGTTGAACTAAGCACAGTGTGTGTGAATATATATGCATGCACATACATATATGTATATTTTAAGTCTTGTATTCCTGATCGGATACACAAACCAGTGCTTGGCTATGTCAGCCAGTTAGTTTTTATAATTGAGCAGATGTATGCTTGGAGAAGAGTTGAAAGCTGTTCTTATAAGAGTATTTTGAAACACTGGAACTTACCATTGAAGCCAGAATAGGGAGAAAGAGGGTAGTGGTGGCCACGTTGCTGGTGCATTCGGTGAACGTGGCAATAAGGAGACACAACAGGAGAGCAATCGCTGGATGAGGGATTTGCTGCAGGGGAGTCAGTTTGCTACCTAACCATGAAGACAGACCAGATTCCTGTAACAGAGGAAAGAGGTCTGTCAAGATAGTAGGCTGGAGGAGAAATAGCCACATCACAGTCCAATTACATTTCTCATACCAATTCTACCTTCCCTTCTTATAGGAGTTCTCATACAAACTGCTTTCTGTAGAAAAACATGTAAGAGGCAATGCTCATAGACACAATAATTCGGTAGGTTAAAAAAGAATGTGCTTTCCTTCCAAAAAATGTGAAGGAAGAAGATACTACATTTACAGTACATTATTGACAGCAAATAATTATTTCTCTGTTCAGGCCATTAGTTGTACATGATCAATATTCAGGGCTTTTTTTTTAATTTAAACAAAGATCTTTGAACTCACTTTCTAAAATAATTTCGTATATCTTAGCAGATATTCTAGCGATTTAATGTAATTTCATCACATTGGCTGAGATCTTGATCAACTATCTGAAGCTTTTCATACCTTTCATCCTTCTCAGTCACTGGACAATACCAGCATCTTCCCTATCATTCTGGGCTGTAGTTTGGGCATCATTATTATTCAGCTGTTCTCAAGAGAACATATCCTAACTGTGCCTGTCTTGCTGCTTCATGCATTATGGCCTAGCTTTCTTACTGGTTTTGCAACCATCATTCTTCTTCATGTCCTCCCTGTTTCATGTCTTGGTTACTTCAGCCTGTCTCTTCTGACATTGAAAAGTGCTATCTCACAGGAGGGCTGGAATCTATCTTGAAAGGACTAGTCTAATACCCTGTCTTAGGGCAGGATTGGCTCTACCTAAATTATTACTGATAGAAGTTTTTCAAACTTTTTGTTAAAAATCTCTAGCAATGATGTTTCCAAAATCTCCCCAGATAATTTTTTCAAGTGCTGAACTATCTTTACAGTTGGACCATTTTCCTACTGCTTAACCTAAATCTCCTTTGCTGCAATTTAAGCCCTTTAGCACCATCAGAATATAAAGAACTATACTACCTTTCTGCAGCAGCTTTTATGTATTTGATGGCTTATTCTAGAATAAATTAATGTAATTTCTTGAATCTTTCCTTTTCCAAACATGTTTCCCATTCTTACTACCTTCCTCTAGACTTTCTTCATATAGCCCGCACGTTGTTGAAGACTGATATCCAAAACTGAATACATTACTGTACCTGAGGACTTACCAGTCCTGAGTGCAAGGATTATATTTTACATGTCTTATGTATGATGGTCCTACTTATAGTTTCCAGTTATTTGCTTTTTTCTCAGTAGCAATATAATAATATTGACTAGAATAAGGCGTATGAGCAGCTTTAAAACTTATCCAGTCATTTCCACATCTTGCATTTGTGATACTTGGTTATTTCTTCCTATTTCCCATATTAAGTTGCATCCTTGTTTTCTAGAAACACTTTTACAGGTCCTTGTGATCTTTGAATTCTAAACTAGTATTTCCAGGCACTTGAAGCCTTTTCCAATTTGTTTATTGTCTATAGATTTAATAAATGTATTGTCTGTTCCATCATCTAAGTCATTACTGAAAAATAATTTGTAGCACTGGACTCCTGGCAGATGCCTGCAGAAGTACATCAGTACATCCTTCAGTCTGACAGCCAGACATTTTTATCAGCTCCTGAGTGTTCTCTAGCTAGCTCTACATTTGTCTTCTAGTAGTTTAATTTAAATCATATTTCCATAAGTAGTTTGAAATAGTTTGGAGACCCATCCTGGGCACATTATCTCCTCATGCATGCCACATCAATTAAGTTTTATTTAATAGAACCTTTAATGTATTGGGGTAGTTTCTTAATCATCCACTTTCTAGAAACACAGTTAATCATGCTGCCTTGATTGGTAGTACCATCCCAGTTGCATAGGCAACAATAAAGTTTTGTTCTAATCACAGGACTCCTCCTAAGGATGGTGAAGGCTGTCCTACTGCCGCTCACTGAGGAAGTGCGCGTTTGGTGCTACCAGCGTGCCCTCTTGTGTTCTGGGAGAGCATGCATGAAAAGCAAGATGGAAAACACCCAGGAAGACACAAATACCAGGTAAGCAGAGGAATGTTACCTCACTGCCTTTGGCTAAGGCAAAGCCACCTCCCAGCAGAAACACAATGTTCCATGGCATTTTCTGGTGAACTACTTTCCAGTCCAGGAGAGCTGGAGGTGCTCGGATCTTTGACTTGCTGCCTAAAATCCAAAAAGATTTTGTAAGTCATGTTACATTCTCCAAAGAAAGGAGGACTTCTTGGTGGGAGGTGAGTTTATCTGAACATCAGAAAACACTTCTGTCAGCAAGATCGAGTAGACTGTGGAATTATCTCCTAAAGCAAATGACGAGAGCCTCATCAGCAAAGGTTTTAAAACTTGACTTGCAAAAATACTAATGAATGATCTGTAGCTGCTCCAAGAGGTATAGTAGAATACAGGTAAGAGTGAGTTGGAAGTATGGCAACATATCTGCAGAACTGTATGTGTTTCTGTTAAGTCATGTATTCTCTCCTGAAGACTCCAGCTTCAGAAGCTTTTACATATGTGTATACTAGTGTCTGGAACACTGCTGGGGTAAGAGTTTCCTACTTAGTTAAATTACAAGAAACAGAGAACTTTTATGGGATATATGCCTTGCCTAGCCTAAAGCATACAGTTATAGCTATGCAGGAAAAGCCGTTTGAAATCTTGTTTAATGTTTGAAATTTCCTTTGTAAATCTACAATGTAAAACTTCCCGTGTACCTATTCTGACAGTTGATCTTTGATGCCTTCAATAAACTTACCTGTTTGTTGTTTGTCTGTGTCATTGTTAGAAATGTTGGAAGGGATGATGAACAACAAAACTGAAATGAAGATGGCAACTGTAGCATCAGTGACATAGCTGCAATAGATCAGTCAGATATTTAGTCTGGCTGTGTTTTCATTTTTATCAAGTCTAGCCTACCTCATTTTTACTCAAAGTGAGGAGAAGAAGTGGTGATACCTTGTATCATTTTTGTTGAAAAGAACTGTTGCCCAACCTGGTATGAAACCAGGGTCTCTTGTAAACCAGAGCAGTACCAGTAGTATGAAGAGGATCAAAACTGCTATTTCTGCAAATTTCATTGAGCCCAATTTCTTGGTCTCTTCCTTGATAACATCATAGGCCCGTTGCTCCTTAGCCTTGGCAGAGGCATTTGCAGCACAACCAAAATTCTTCTGAAAACTAGAAAAAAATGGACAAGAAATATCAGAGAAATTTGCCAGATATCCTCAGAGTTAAGAATCCAAATTTTACACTCAGTCATATTGTCTTTTAGATATATGTATTTATATATGCATATATAAATTATATATATATAACTATCATAGCATCAGCAGCCATAGGTGTTGGATAGTAACTTCATTGTACTGTGTACTGCCAAGATGATCAGAAAGAAGCTTCCTACCCCTAAAAGCTCGTGACCTAAATATAAACAGGCATGCTATCTGGACAAATGGGGAAATAATGTCAATGTTAGTGTGACTGACAAGGCTATATGATCACCAGGAAGTAAACAGTTGCCAAGCTTTTTAAAATTACAGAAAAGGAGAATTTTAAAAGAGGAATTTGAAGACTGAAGTACCATTGCGGGTATTGCAGAGCTCTTTCCATTTAAAAGAAAGGAGGTTGGGCATAATACAAGTGTGATAGGCTAAGTGTTAAACAGGTAGGTAACGCAAGCCGGTTGTATGGGGTGATTAGCATTGGGAACTGGCACAATACTAATCCTCTAGGTCTGTAGCAACTCTCGTCACAAAGGTCTTGACCGGCTATATGTAGAAATCAGTTTCCTGATTTGAAGCACAACAGTCTTTCAGGACATGAAAGCAATGCTGCATAACAGGTTATATGCAGTTATAACTTCCTGTTGTCATCTACAGAGTATATTTAGCTGGGATTTGATCAGGCTCCTCGGAGAAAAAGTTGCAGCATTTTAACAGCTACTTAGTATGCTGTTCTGGTAGTCTCTGTTGTATGTGAGGACTTTGTCACTTGCTGTCTGACTTTCAAGCATAGGCTCATCAATAAAAGTATCACTTGTGTTACAACATGTAATGAGTACTTGCTAACAGGCCTGTCAGCTGTACTACAGTGTGTAGAGGGTACTTACTTAAAGCCCAAGTACAGTATCTGCAGCCAAATCCACGTCAAAACCAGTAACACGATCATGGTGGGGAAGGCAAAGGAGAACCAAGAGGCAAAGTTGATGATATTGCCATTGTTAGGGAAAAGCCTGTAAAATGTAGATGGCTGTTAGCGTCCAAAATTCTGCGCTCTCTTCTGTAATTAATGATTCAGAGAAGAGGAGGTGCTGTGAGGCCCACTGAGGAAGAGAAGCTAACTTCCCAACAAAGTTACCAAATTGATATTTTCCTTCTCTGTGTTGGCTGGAAGTCAGCTGTAGCAGAATGATGCAGTTTAGTGGGTATGTAATCCCAAATTCAACCAGACTTACTCATCAATTTGTCCTTGCAGTACCAGATTTGGTGTTGTCCCAGTCAGAGTCGCAATCCCTCCAATACTGGCTGAGTAACAAATACAGAGAGACATTCCCTTGCAGAATTTCTTGTGTTTCTCCTCTCGCAGAGTTTCATCTCTCTTTCTGTCCTCCTCGACTGTCAGGACATGACTACTACCTAGGTCCCAAGACAGGAACAAAAGAGTTACAGAAGCTAGATTGGATAGGAAAAGATCTTGCGCCTGCATAATTCAGTATTTCAAGGCTAGAACACAATGGACTCAAAGCTGAAGGAGCCAAATTTCCTCATTTTAAGGGTGGCTTTGTTAATTCTTTGATCTTCCGTCCATTTTCACTGCTTGTCTTCATACAGAGCAGTTTTTCAGAAGAAGAGAAGTTGAAACGTGTGATAAAGTCTGAACATACTGCTGACACTTCTCGGTGAACTAGGGCAATGACTGAACTGCACGTGGAGGGGAGAGAGGCAAGAAGTCAGGGAGGTACAGCAGAGTCAGAGGAGTTGGACTGAAGGTCACTCGTTCTGTACCAGCACCCGACTGCTGGCACTGAGATTTACATTCAGAAACACTGGAGTTGTCTCAAAGATGGGAAGAGGGCAAGACAGCTGGTAAAGAGATATTGTTGCATCATTGTGTATCTTTGGATTAGAAAGATCATTCTAATCCCTAACCTGGCATGAAATAGGCCGGAAATTTTCCCTCGGAAATTCCCTATTATCTCATAAGTTACACAGTAGATAATAATTGAACTAACATAAATATATAGGGAAATATCAAGCCTAATGTAAAGGCTTCAGCTAATGGAGAAGTTCTACATTTTGTTGTTTTATTGATTAGTTATCATTGCTTCATATTTTCAACCTATTTCTAACTTCAGCCAAGTCAGTAGATCTTACTGTGCTTTTGTCTGGTTCATGGAAGAGCCTCATAAATGCTGTCTGATACAGTCAGGATGCTTTAGGTACATTCTCCTTTTAGAATTTACTAGC
This sequence comes from Gymnogyps californianus, assembly GCF_018139145.2. Taxonomy (NCBI): domain Eukaryota; kingdom Metazoa; phylum Chordata; class Aves; order Accipitriformes; family Cathartidae; genus Gymnogyps; species Gymnogyps californianus. The sequence continues at coordinate 7,094,379 of NC_059490.1, read as the reverse complement.
GACTATAATGACGGTGAAGAAGGCATCAGGTCATCCTCCATTATCGTAAAGGGAAAACCACCCGTAACCCACTCACCTTTTTCCTCTGTTTCTTTGGGGCTACCTGGTTTAGTTGACTCTTCCTGCAGTTCAAAGGCTTTATTGATGTTTTCAGATGCTTGGCCAGCTGTGCTAGACTCCATTTCTGACTTGTGCAACTGTTCCAACACTGCTTGTGCTATTGGGACCATCATGGCAGTGGTGGCGGTGTTGCTGATCCACATCGACAGGAAGGCGGTCACAATCATGAAACCCATGAGCAGTCTGAAATGAAAAGGTTTGAAAAAGTCGGTTCAGAACTCAGCACTGCAATGCCCTTTTTTTGTTACAAAGCTTTGGTTACAAATGCTAGGTTTGGACAATGCTTAGCAATTCACACCTAGCACTGCCTCTTACCCTAGTCTGCTTTGTGAATGACACAGTAAGATTTAACGTAAATTTTTCTTTTTGCAATTTCAGCCAATTGTGCTTTTACATTCTTATGACTAGGAAAGTGGAAGCTGGTATCTTGGAGCAAACAGTTTATCTAGTCAGTATCCTGCTTATTCTGCATGCTTCCGAGGAAGACATACCATCTCGATAACACATGTTAATGTATTATAATATATTTTGAAGAGGAATTGCAAGCTGAATTTGATCCCAAATGGCAATCAGTTTAAGCCATGAGGAAGATGATCTCTTTTTTTTGTAATTTTATCCCACCTGTATTATTTAAGATTCTCTTCTTACTCATATAAAATTCTAATCCTTGTTTCAGTATTGCCCTGTTATTTGTCTCAAAATTATTCTTTAGATGAGATGTAGATTATATATTAGATGAAAAGAGCTTTATCTTGTATGTATTTTTATTCTATTGCTTTGTAATTTCCTTCAGTATTCCCTCTTCTTATGATCTGAGACAAATTAAATAGGGCCACGTAGCCTCTGCATAGCTTAAAGTTCTAGTCTGGTAAACGTTTGTTGTTTTCAAAACGAGGATCCCCATATTTTCTCTTCTCTTTGCAATCAGTGTAACAGTTAGAAAGTATATGTTTTCTGTGTTTCAGCTGCAGTCTTTCCTGATTGTCTAAAGCTGTGCTTCTGGCCAAGCCTAGCAGCACCCTTGTCTTTTCAGCATTGACTCTCTTGTTGCTATTTCTCCACCTAAAGCCATTTGGAATTCAGAAAAGAGGCACCAGGTCTGTAACACATCAAAGGATCCCCATTTGCAAGGTTTGCTCAGGCACTAACTCACTTGGACTGTAGAAAAGCATTTGTAGGATATGATTTGCAGATTCACATAGGAGACTACAGGCAACTCTGAGATAGGAACTAATGCCATGAAGTCCTTTATCCCACAGCGTTTTCACGACTGTTACTCACAAGGCTGGTCTGACACCAGTGATAAGCAAGACCCGCAGAGCAACGCGCTTGTGTAGGTGCCAATTCTCAATAGCAATGGCCATCAGCAGTCCCCCAATAAAAAGCATATTGGTGTCCTTCAGGTACTCCTGGCAGACCTGTAACATGGAACAAGGCAGAGAAAAGAAGCCAACAAGAAGCCAATGTTTAGAGAGAAGGCACTTTCTGAGGGAGGATCTTGTCCCAAAGACGTTAGCACGTAGTAACTATGGATTGCATCTAAACAGTGAATTTGCTTTGATTTCAGATTACCAGCTCCACCCAGAGTTCACTCTAGGCTCATGCAAGTTCTGTTCCGTGGAGAGGACAGACAATTCCCTGTGTAACAATAGTGCAATTTTCTCTTCTTTGCACCACACCCTAGAAATCACCTTGGAAATAATCCCGGAATAAGAGAAGCTGACCAATAAATACATAGGCAAACATGTATAGAGTAAGATCTCTTACTGTTGTTGAATCCATGATATTCATTAGTGGGAACAGCAGGACAGGAAAGAGAGCTGTGACAGCCAACGGCAAGGCTTCTGTGCACCAAAACAGTGCCATCACTATGATAACGTAACCACATTGGGCCTCCTGACAGAAGAAGAGGACATGCGATCAGAACAGACTGTACATCTCACTTAGGCTTTGAGAAGGCAACAGCCCATAATTATATTCATTGCCTGATAAAGGGATTTGAGAAAAGGTTATTTTCTTTCTCTCCCGTCTGTCCTCCTACCTATGCAGATCCTAATCAAATGACAAACTATTCAACAACCTTGTCAGAACTGTAAGGAAAAGATGGGGGCCTCCAATGGGGAAAAACAAGAAACTTAGGAAAAGAAATAAACTGATGACTTTGAACCCTTCATGATAAGGAATTGGCAGTTCCTGCACAGACGTCTTGATTTTGTTGATGGTGGTATTTTCTTTTTATATATTTCTGTCTTTGAGTTGCAGAAATAGTTACGGATCCAGTCAAGGTTTCCCACCTGTTTCTCCACACGTTTGAGAACATGGCCCAGATGAACCCCAACTCATTGCAACAGCCTGCATTCCTTGTACTGTAAAAACTTTTATCTATTTTTCATTGGATTTTTAGCTTAGTACAGACTTTGAAAGGCTCCCTGACAAACTGGTCACAGATCAGTTTCAGCTTCCGCTGACTTTGTCTTGTTTCTTTGAAGAAAGTATGATCCCCTATTTCTGAGAAAACTCTTTTTCTGAGAAAACATTGGTTTAGTTCTGCTTTGGACAACCACTCCAAATTTTATATAAAAATATTTAACTCAGTCCCTATACACTAAAATGATTCAAAATAACATGTCCCAACAGATTTTCATATGGCTGGGCTGATGAAGAAAGCAAGGAAAAGCAACATTGCAGGTTACAGTGTTTTCCTCATTTTGGAACTAGCACAATAATGGGTGCCAGCAAATCCAAAGGAAGAAAAAAGCGGTTGTGTGGTCTTGGATCAAGGATGTCCACTAAAATATACTGGACAGTATCAATGAAAATGTAATGATGCTTATTGAGGAAACAACGAAGAGATGGAAATTGTAATGGCTGGATTACAGAGGATTAAACCAAGGAGCTGGAATAATGGCTGGCAGGATCAAACTTGTGATGCTTTAGAACATGCTGAGGACTTCTGAACATGGCATGGAAGTTACAGAGCTGGTGAAGGGAAAGGATGAACAGGGCAGCTGAGTAGTCTGGAGGAAAGAAGAAGATAGCAATCTAGGTGGTAAATTACCAAAGCAGCAGGGTTGGAGAAGTAAAGCTGAAAGAGATTCATGAAGAGATAAAAGGCGCCTTTTTGAGTCTTATTTTTGAATGAGAGCAGTAAGAACCTTAATTATACATCCCATCAAGCACTGAAAGCAATTTTCCATTTTGATGATCCTTTTTCTCCCATTTTTGTTATTAAGGGATGCCAGTGGGTGCCTTTTGAGAGACCCTAGCAGGGCTTTGGAACATATATGATAGGCACAGTGCTATTCTTTTCCAGCTTGCTGTTAACAGCCTCCCAGTAAAAGCTGGAATAAGGCTTTTCACAAAGTCAGTTGTCCTGTAAGGACATTCCTCTGTCTTTAGACAAAATCTTTAGCATTGTTTGCTATCATTTGTAATAGTTTAGTGTCCAGGGCTATGTCATTATAGGACAAGTTAATAGCTCAACAGAATAGAAAAAAGTGAAATTCCACCCTGTAAGTTGTCTGTTTACAACTCTGCATGCCAAGGTACCAGCTTTTCCTGCTTAGCAGTGCCACGACGCACAATTCTAACACAAGAAATCTTCTTAGAGATTGCAAAGGGAAAAGTCCAGGACATTTTAAATTTTTGTGTTGTAGCTGACTACATAGAAACCAGAGAGAGTTATTTTCAAAAAGGAACTGAACCAAGACTGCCGAATCATTCCACAGGCAATACCAAGGACTTACTGTATGGTAACAGTGACTCTAGCAAGTAAGTTTGAACTCGTGGCCTCAGGACAAAAAAAAAAAATATCTCTGGCTACTTAGAACTTTTCTGATCCAGATCTCTTTTAACTTCAGTAACTCTTTTGCCCATGGAAAGTTAACTAGCAAAAAAAGTATGTTTTCTGTTTTTCTTCTTAGTAAGCTTTTAAGTGATAGTTTAAGCTATTTTATTTGCATAGCAAGGGAATAGGAGGACACGCCTGATCAGTTACCGCATTTCACCTCAAGTCAGTGCCACTCTATCATTCTTGCTTGCAATCCTCTGGTCATAGCTCCAAAGTCTCTGATAACGCTCAGAAAAAGAGCTGTGAGGAAAAAACAGCTTTGGGACAGGCTGCACAAAAAGACAGGGAAGAGCTAGCGGAGTGAGGAATGAAGCTTGGCGAAGGAGACTAGAAACTGGGAGTCAGCAGGGATCAGGAGACAAGCTGGCAGGCAGAGACCAGAGGAAAGAGCTAGGACTGGACATACAAAGAGCAGTGACAGGAGAGGTAGATTGGGACTAGCTATTTAATGATGCTGGGACTGTAATAAGAGACCCGAAGACCAGAGATTAGATCTGTCTCTATGAAGAGACTGGGAGTGGGAGACATAAGCCAGAGTGAAGAAGCAGCAGAACGCTGGCAGTCTGCCTGCTCACAGTGCTGTATTTAAACGATCAATGTCTCAGAAATACCTGCCCCACTACTACAGGTTTTTGTAGTTAACTTTTTCTGAAGGAATCCTAAGCAAGGTGTCTTCCAAAACTTGACATTTTAAATTTTAAATCATTGTTTAGAAACATTCTTACAGAAATATGCTAAAAAAAGAGTGAAACATATTATTTTATCCGTATGTATCAGAATGCCCTGTCCATCTGACCAAGAAAAATGCCTCTTCTATCTGGCAACAACAACAAGGAAAAAATTAAAAGAAGATGTGGACTGGATACTTTTAGAAAATCTGAAGGGGGGTTAAAATTGAGCCTTAGATTGTAACTTAGGTTCACACGTATGAGCTTCAGCATAGAAAGTCCTTTGCTAAATCAGTTAGATGCGAAGCAAAAGTTACGAGATCACATGTCACTGAGCTTTCTTCTAGAATATGCAATCACAGATGTCTCTGTTCATCCACCTATGTCCTATTGCTTTTATATTCCCCCATTACCAGTAGTCAAAAGGGTCTTGTCGTGGTTTAACCCCAGCCAGCAACTCAGCACCCTGCAGCCGCTTCCCCCTCCCCCTTCCCAGTGGGGTGGGGAGGAGGAAAGGAAAAACAGTAAAACTCGTGGGTTGAGATAAGAACAGTTTAATAACTAAAGTAAAATAAAATACACTACTAACTAAGAGTAATAATAATTGTAATGAAAAGGAATATAACAAAAAAAAAGAAGTAACACCCAAGAAAAGACAAGTGATGCACAATGCAATTGCTCACCACCAGCTGACTGATGCCCAAGCAGCGATCCGCCCCTCCCGGCCAACTCCCCCCCAGTTTATATACTGGGCATGACGTTCTATGGTATGGAATACCCCTTGGGCTAGTTCAGGTCAGCTGCCCTGGCCGTGCTCCCTCCCAGCTCCTTGCACACCTCCTTGCTGGCAGAGCATGAGAAGCTGAAAAATCCTTGACTTAAGATAAGCGCTACTTAGCAACAACTAAACCATCAGCGTGTTATCAACAGTATTCTCACACTAAATCCAAAACACAGCGCTGTACCAGCTACTAGGAAGAAAATTAACTCTATCCCAGCTGAAACCAGGACAGGTCTGCTCAGAAAAAAAGATATTCAAGCAATAAATGAAGGAAGCGCCTCCGAGAAAGAATCTGTATGTTCTCTTCAGCTCTGTCACTTAAAAGGAACAGCTCCAAGGAGAGATTTGGAGATTTGGCTCTCAAATTCAATTTAAAAAGTTCTTACCTTGGTAGGAACAGCCAGAGGCAGAGGAAGAAACAGAAGGGGTACCAACACTATGATCAGGTATTTCCTGAAGGCTAGGGTCATCTGCAAGAAGCCAGCCATGGTGCTGGAGCTAGCCCAGTGCTGAAAGGCCTGAGCTCTGCTGCTGGAGACTATATAAACACTGGGGAATATTAACCATTGACCTCAGGAGGTTGGGTGTTGTTTTTGGAACTGTAATCGGAGAAAGAAGGAAGAGAACAAAGAAGGGAGGGGACGGCAAAAAAGTGTCAGACCAGGAACTTTCTTAAGACAATCTTTCTAATAACTGGTAAATCCAGGAGAGAATTAACTCCTTGTGGACCAAGTAGGTTTATTAAAAGCATCCTAAAATGACCTACACTTTTTAAAAAGAATATTAATGTTTTGGTCTTTAATAATGCCTTCTTTGAATAGGTACTGTTATTCCTCCTATAAAAAAGAGAAACTGCTCCCTCCATAATAGGCTGAAAATTGTTTTAAAAATGTGGAGTACTGAAAAACACATCTGCATCTGTAATACTCAAATATAGAGATTAGAAACATCTACACAAAACGTTATATACACATCATTGTATTTGCTGAGATATTCTTTGGGTAGCAAAATCCACTAGAGCAGAGCTCCTGTCACCAGATGCCACATCAAGTCCCCATGCAGAAAGGGACTTACAGTCCTCACCACCTGAGAGCAGGGGCACCCGTCTTTGTGCGGTCCAAGGATGACCCTCATGACCGTTCCGTTTCCTTCTACTCAAAGAGCAACGGGGGAGATGTTAGGGTCTGGTCAGAACTCAGTTCCTCCCACACGGCAGCCCAGTATGTTGTAAGAAAGGCTTAGGGCCAAAGAGGGACCCTGGTAACTCTTGCTGACATAGCCTGTTATATCAGTGCATTGGGAAAGACTTGGCTCCAGTGCATCACTTTGCAGACATTGGGCTGGGTTTTTTTTCACCTTTCTGATCTTGCAGGTTTATAGGCACCGCTTTGGTAGCTTGTAGGGTGTATTGGGGGGGAAGAAAAAAAAGAAAAAAACGTGCTACTGGGAAATTACTAGCAATTCTTGTCCCGGTTGCAAGAAAATACAACCAGTGAATGACTTGGTTCTGTAAATATGCAGGAAGGGAACTAAACTTTTTAGTTCCAAAGGGAATGTCTTGTTAATGTCATTTGATGTCTTTATTTGGTAGCTCATGCAAGCACATACTTCAGATAACGATGATAACATTTCCATTTATTGGTATAAATTGTCTCAGCTCTGTTTATAGCTTACTCAAGCAGAGAGAGAGAAAGACAAGCACAGACATTAAGTCATCTGATATCAGCTCCACAAAGAGCTTCTGCTGTTTCTCTCTCTCATCCCTTTTCTGCTGGGGCTTGTTTTCTTTCAATAACGTGCTTATGATTGAAAAACAGTGGGGTTTCAGTTGCCAGAGCTGCAAACTCCTAGCTCTCTTGCAAGCTTGACTTAGGCATATTGCTCACAAGAAACAACATCATGTTACATAGCTGCCAATCCTGAGCTTTAGCATTTCACCCTTGGTACAAAAAGAATGAGAGCAAGCTTCCAAATGAATTCTATTCCCCCACATTTTTGCATCCACTTAATGTTGAATTAGTGTCTGAAAAGGTGCAGTGACAAAATCAGCTGATGGCAAAGTCATTTTCCTGCTTTCTACTCTTATGTCCTAAGGCTGCAATGAAAATCTAAAAGGAAACCTCGTTTTCACATCTCTGTAACACGAAGGTTGGCCTCCAGCTGCAGCCTTGCCTGTGGGGCGTAAGTAACGATGCAGAAGGGCCTCTGCTAACGAATCGCGCCTATTCTTTAGGAGCAGCACGTCCACAGCGCTTCTTCCTGCTGCTACGTGAGTCCTGTCACTTCCAAAGATGCTATAAAAGGGCTCTGCAAGCTGGCCAAAGTGAATGGTTTGTGTCTTCAGGGGGATTTGTTGGAGCTTCACCTGTAGCCCATTAGCACTCCCTCAGTGGTGTCAAAGGAGTGAGGCCAATTTACGTTAACTTGGAACGACTCCAGTTTATATAAACGGATTAATCTAATACTCTGAATTGTGTTCTTTGAATTTAAAGAACAACTTGGTCTTTCCTTACTGATCTGCTCTTCGAGGCAGACCAAACCTAACAGGAAACCTAACAGCACAGCCAAAACCCCTTGCGTGTTACAGTTGATTTTGTCCTTTAGAAGAAGTATTTTCTAATGTGCTGTGAATTAATAGAAGCGATTACACATTGCTGACTACAACATTTCTCAGATCCTAGTGCATTTAAAATGTTGATTATAACTCCTCCTTTGTTTGGAGATAAGGAAAAAAAAAACAGGTTTTAAGGTTAAATGTCTTTAACCATCAACGAAGAAGGCAAGCGGGGTAGAAAGCTCCGCATTTAGCAGGGATGCGACAGCAAGCCCTGTCGCCGGGACTCATTGCGCGTAACCCAACGCAAACGCAGAGCCGATCCCTTCCTCCTTTTGCAGGAGGAAGAGCCGCAGCCCGGCACAAACCGCCCCCGGTTCCCTCCGGGTTGCTGCCGCCTCCCCGGGCGGAGCGCGTCCGCTCCTCCGCCCCTCGCCGCCATGGCCGCCCCGCCGCCGCCGCCGCCGCCGCCGCCGCCTTCCCGCCGCCGCTGCCGGCCGCTGCCCGCCGCCGAGCCGCTCCTCTTCCTGGCCACCCTGTCCCTCGGCCTGCAGGGCCCGCTCGCCACCCAGTACCTCTGGGACCGGCTCGGGGCCGAGCGCGGCTACAGCGGCCCCAACGCCAGCAGCCCCGCCGGCTGCGGGAACGGCAGCGCCGCCGCCGACCCGCTGCGGCAGGTGGGGGAGCGGGGGGGGGGTGGTGGGTGGATAGGTGGGGGTGGGTGGGTGCTGCCGCCTCCCGGGGCGCCTCGGGGCGGTGTTGGGTGCTGCTGGCCCGGGGCCTCAGGTGCCTGTTTCTCTTGCAGGAGGTAGAAGCGCTAGTCTCCCACTGGAACCTCTATATCAACCTGGGAGGCTTCTTCGTTGGTCTCTTCTCCGTGACTCTCTTCGGACCATGGAGCGACAGCGTAGGCCGCCGTCCGGCGCTCATCCTGCCGGCAGTGGGTATGGCCGTGCAAGCGGCCATCTATCTTCTCGTCATGTACCTGCAGCTGCACGTTGCCTACTTTCTCCTTGGACGGGTTTTGAGTGGCCTCATGGGAGACTACAACCTGATCCTGGCCAGCTGCTTCGCCTACGTGGCCGACACCAGCGACAAACGCGCGCGTACATTTCGCGTCGCCGTCCTCGAGGCCTGCCTCGGCATCGCGGGCATGCTGGCCAGCATCGGCGGCGGCCAGTGGCGCAAGGCTCAGGGGTACATCAACCCCTTTTGGCTCGTGCTTGCTGCCAGTCTTGCTGCCGCTCTCTACGCTGCTTTCTGTCTCCAGGAGTCGGTGAAGCAGCAGAAACCAGCCAAGCTGTTCACGCTCAGTCATTACAAGGCTGTCTACAGGCTGTACGTGGCCCCAGAACACCTGAGCTCCAGGCGGAAGCTCGCCCTTTACTCCCTGGCTTTCTTTCTTCTTGTCACTGTACATTTTGGAACCAAGGACCTCTTTGTTTTGTACGAGCTTGGCTCCCCTCTCTGCTGGGCTGCTGACCTCATTGGGTACGGCTCAGCCGCCAGTTACCTGGCTTACCTGAGCAGCCTGGGAGGGCTGCGGCTGCTGCAGCTCTGCCTTGAAGACACCTGGGTGGCAGAGATAGGATTGATCTCCAATATTTCTGGACTGGTGGTGATTTCTCTTGCTACTACAACACCACTGATGTTTACAGGTGATGCTGAATTCTTAAATCCCTATGTCTCGGGCTCTTGGCTTAGAGACGCCAGTAGATGCAGGAGGGCAGCGTGCTTGTGGGAGTTCAAGCACGTGGAGGACGTTCTGCCTCCGTTTCAGCCTGTGTACCAACAAAACTGTGGCTTGCTGACGGCAAAGCTGGCCAAACGCTGAAGCTGAAACTGCAGCCATATAGTTCCTAGAATATTAGGTTTCCCAGAAGCTGTGTTACACTGCAGACACAGGCTAAAGTGCATTATGAGATGCAGGAAGGTGAATTCAGTCTAAATATAGCAGGGAGAAACTGCCTGGAGCTACAGATTTCTGGAATTGACTTTGGAGGCTTTATTTTTCAGCTGAGCTTTCTCTGATGTGCTGTATCTCGCTCACAGGTTATGGGATTCTGTTCCTTTCCATGGCTGCCACTCCAGTCATCAGAGCCAAGCTCTCCAAGCTGGTCAGTGAGACGGAACAGGGTAAGGAGTTAGCCAGTATGCTTAAGCCAGGTCCTGAAACACTGTCTTCTTAGAACACTGAAACCAAACTGCTTTGGGAGTTTAGGACTTCCCTGTCGCCTTTGGACTCCTGTGGGCCTGCATTCACCCTCAGGCCCAGGGCAACATTTTATTTTTTCAGAATAATTGTCATTCATCCATTTACACTTCCTACATTTTCAAGGTGAGGACAAGAGAAGTGAGATGAAAAGTATTGCAGTCAAGCTCAGGAATAGTTCATTCATCCGCCTGTTTGTTTCCAAAACTTTTACAAGGAGCAAGAGTTAAAATGGATTATATAATGAGCAGAAAATAGTGATTTCCCTGACCATGACTTTTTTCTGTAGATCAGTAACAGTGGGAAGAAACCCAGTGTTGTTAGAGGGTTATATCATTGACCATGGTGAAGGATCATGGATAACCCGTAGGAGGAGCATATTTGCCTTTCTTCCAGTAATTTGTTTGGAGAGCTTGCACTTGCTGTTAAGCACTGCATAGGAATGCCTCTGCAGGCAGACAGAGGGGAGGTGGGAATCGAGGTGGGAAATGTCAAAAGGTGACTTTGCACAATTTGTGTTTCTTCTACTAGAATGAAGGTGGCGCACGCTTGATACCAGATTTATGATGCTAAATCTATAAAGTGCAGTCTTCTGCTGTACTTAATGTTTAACAAGCGATAAGATGTGCTTGGCAGTAAACATCTATATAGCCCTGTCTAAAGCATTTACAATCCAGCTGATATACAATATCCCTGATCAGCTCTGGTGATACAAATTCTGGAGGTCAGTAAGGTGGTCCTGGCTACAAAGAAGCTGAGCATGACAGGTTTGGCCTGCCAGGCCAGCACAGTGTGCCTGATCTCTGCTCCCGGCTCTTTGCTTACCACACTTGATAATCAGACACCAGTTTTCTGATGGGAAGTGCAAACCCTTAGAAAGATTCACAGAATCCCACGGAAGGTGATGTGTTAAAGACGTTTGCAGGCAGGGCTGTCTCACCATTAACCTCTTACGTATCTTTTCCAGGTGCTCTCTTTGCTTCTGTTGCCTGTGTGGAAGGGCTGTGTTCACTTGTGGCTACAGGAGTGTTCAACTCTCTCTACCCTGCCAGCTTGCACTTCATGAGGGGATTCCCATTTCTCCTCGGGGCGATAATTCTTCTTATTCCAGCAGCTATTATTGGGTAATTTACTTCAAATTTCTAAACTTTGCCACAGGACCTCTGAAGTGTAATATGAAAAATACTATTTACTTTGCTTAGGATAGAAGCTCACAGTTTTTAAGGCATATATTCAGTTGTGCTTATCAGAGGGTGTTTAGTGCCCCAGTAAGCAGAGGTGCAGGTCCATTTCTTCTGGCATCTGAATCCTAGCGATAAACCTGCAGCCCGAGTAATGTTAGCTGCCGATATTCAAAGTGCTTCAAAGTCTCACTCCACCCTCAGAGTGGAATCCAAAATCTGGAGTTGAATTTGAAAGTCCTCCTTTATGGAAGAGGTGGAGCTCCCTTAGCAGTCTCTCTTCCTGTCGTTTCTTTAATAATTAAAGCAAAAGTTGTGTCATGATAGAAAACAAATCCCCTGGTAAGTCCTGGGAGAGAGAATGTGTTGGGATTTGCGGTAGAAGCGCAACAGCTCCTGGCAGGGTCATTTTGTTCTGTTCCTTTGAAACTTTAAAACTCACTTCATTCAGCAACATCCCAGTGTGCCTTTGTAGGCTCTAACTGTTCTTTCTTTCCTAGGTGGATAGAAATCTGGGACTCAAACCGTGACTACAGTCACTTCTCGGACGCTTCCCTGTCCCCTGCAGATGGCTGAGCAGCAACTTAGCAACAAGGAGTTGGCCAGCTCGGCAGTGTCCATCTGAAGACTGCTCCTTATTCTTCCCTTGAAGGACAGATTAGTGTGGGGGGGACACCTTGCTTGTCCTTACTAATTTCTAAATGCCAAATAGTTGGAAATCATGGCTCTGCCTGCCGGTAGGAACTCGATTTGCAGATGTGAATGCCTCCTTGCCATTGTGTTGGCTCATCTGTCAGAGAAAACCCAAGCGGCCCAAAAGCCAATCAAGAGTAAAAGCTATTGCTGGCTGTTTGCAAGGCCAGTTAGTGGTTTGGGGTTTGGTGGGAAGGGAAGGTTCTGTGGCATGCTTTTAGTGGTGAGAGAGGACTGAATTCTGGTTTAATTGCCAAACACGTTGCCCTCTGAGTACTGCAGTGTGCAGCGGATGAGCTGTCGGTGTGGGTGAGGCCCAGACCAAAGCCTGCAGAGCGAGACTGAAGCAGAGGTACCCAACAGCATGCTGCTGAGGGGAAAGATCTGCGCTCCGAATCAGTGGGTTGTCAATAAAAGTCATACAAATGTGACATGCCAGACTAGGCTCCTGCAGAAATCCTTATGATGAGTGGTACTTTACCACAGGAGTGCTATTGCCGTCCTTATTGACTAAACTAGCTTTAGCTTCGCAAGTTAGAGGTGTCTGAAGGAGAGAATCTAATGCACGAAGTCCTTGTAGTGAGGAGTGCCAGTGGTGTGTCCTGCCTGTCTGTCTGCAGCTCAGCCTGGGATTTCAAAGGTACTTTTGAGAAGTAACAGCTCGTGTGAGAATACTAAGGTGCAAGTAGGCGCCTTAACTGACAGTTGCCCAAACTGATGAAGTTAAGGCTAAAATCGACAAAATTGGGCCTCCCTAGCTGCAGACCCTTACATTATAAATTTGAGGCCCCAACTGTGGTAAGTGTGCCCTAGTGTCATGTGAAATTACCACTGTGCTTACGGCAGAGCCAGAAGCAGTCCTTCCTCATCAGTACGCAGCTCTGTTGGGATGAGCTGGTGTGGGGACAGGATGAGTGTCTTTGGAGATAAAATTATGCCCCAAAATTTTGTGTCAGTGACCTCACTTCTGCTGCCCTTCTCAGGATATATTGATGCCAGCAAGCAAACCCCATGTTCGTGGTACTCATAATTGTTCTTTTCAAAGCATTAACTGTATTGCCTCAATCCTATTTTCTTCAAACTGCCATAAACCAGCAGTTCTGTGTACCTTGCATGGCACACACTGTTCAGATGCATGCAATAATGTCTTTAACTGTGAAATTGCTTAGCAGACGTGGTACTTTCAGAATGAATAAATCCTCCATTCTCTTTTATGGTTCATAAAAAGATAGCTTTTCTTGTACAGGTGTTGATGTCATTTGTCCTTGCCTCGTTCTGTGCTCCTCTCCATTATTTTCGTGCTTCTTCCTTTATTGAAGACTGCAGTAAAGAAGCAGCAGCAGGAAGTTATCTGCCTTGTGGAGAATGAGCGTGTGAGAGTCCTGAGTCAGGAAAAATGCAGGTTTGGGACTTGCAAGCAGCCAAAGCTTGCTTTTCCTGAACACCGGAGTAAAGCTTGCGGGAGTGCTTAGTCTGCAACCTGTCCTTCAATATGCAGCAAATGTGAAATGCTTATATACAGCTTTGTTCCCTGTTGGTTAGGAGTTTGTGATAAAAGCAGGAGAATTGGGGAGGAGAGAAGCGGGAGGTGAAGTAAGGAGGCTTTAAGGACTTGGTGTTATGCCACTTGATCCATGTAGTTATGCCAGTGGACACAGCAGGAGTTACATGTCTGATTGACGGGCTAAGCCCAGAATTAGCCTCCCTGAGGAACAGGGCATGCTGTGAGTATTGCATTAGATGTTTGTAGCTGAACCGATTGTGAAGTCCTCTGTACCAACAGACTCCATGGATGCCAATGCTAGCAGCTGCTCAGTGTTGTGCGGTGAAGTGAAACTTGTGTACTGGCTCTGCTTTCCTGTTTGTGTCAGTGTGCTTGCAAAGGAGAAATTCAATAGGAACTATTATGCTTTATTAAAAAAATTAAAGTTTTTCTAGGCTGTCCTCCAAGAACTACAACCATGAAGTGAATACGTGATCCATGCATCGTGACTGTGGGCAGCAGGTGGAGAGTCCCTGGGGATGCAGTGAGCTACATCGGTCCATGCAAAGATGGGCGTGAAGTGTGGGTCCCCACAGAGAACGCTGCCTGGAGAATGTCAGTTCTGCTGCCCCTTCAGAGGCTGAGAAAGCATGATGGCAAGAGAGAGCAAGTGTGAGAAGGCTGCAGGGAGAGAAGCATGTGACACAAACAGAAAAGAGGTGGGGATTTAGAGTGTAAACCGGATTTATTAATAATGTCTGATAGAACAACTTTAAGCACGTTCTGACATGACATAGCAAAGGAATAAGGAAGGGTGAGAACAGAAGGATTCATTTCCTTGAGACTGCTCAGACTGGAAGGGGCTGGGTGTGGGATGTTTTGTCAAGAGCAGGGTGAGTTCACTGAGGGGAAGATAACTGAATGATGGGGAAACAGGAGGAGTCACAGTCTGGGCAGCTGAAGCATGAGATAGGATCTCATTGCAGGTGAGACACCTAAGCTGTAGAGAACAAGTGAATCTCTGCATTGAATGGTGGGTGAGGAGGTTAATTGCTAGAGAGCTCCTGGGAAACAAGACGTGCTAATCTTCCTGTGTACTATTGTAGGGAGAAAAATCCTTAGGACTGTTTGTGTGGGACTCCTTCAGTGGCCATGGAGGCCTTGACATTCAATCAGTTACTCAAGACTTTTCCCTGAAGCAGCTCACAAGTGGCTCTTATCCTTTGGCAGATTCACCTTTGGGCTTATCTGCTGGCTTCCTTGTATTTAACCTGGAGATTAGAGAGATTCTATTTCTGATGAATGCTGGGCAGATACAGTTATTAACCTTTCACTGGAGAGCAAAGATGCCATTAACTGTGAGCTGATAACAACTATCCATAAAGCTGTGATTAAGCACCAGAATTTAACTTTCTTTTTTTCCCCTCAAATGTTCATGGATCTAAGCCAAAAGGAAATGTGTTTGTGTTCCTGCCAGTTAGGGCAGACAGCGAGGCTTCGGGGAGAGCCAGAAGGACAAGGTGGCTGAGACTCCTTATTACCTCCTGAAAGAGTTCACTTATCTTGAGCAGGGACAGGCAGAGGAGCTTGCTTCTTCTGCAGGGTGGTGCATCAGCCTGGTCTCCAGAGCGTCAGGGCAGGCCGGTGTTCCCTGGGCATGGCTTGCTCTTCCTCCCGTCTGTGCTCTCAACAAGGATGTCTTTTTGCATTATTCACTTTGCTCCGCGTCAGAAAAGACAAACTCAGGTAGGAGCTGCAATTTCTGGTCCTAATTGCAAAATGCCGTGTTGTTGAGAACCCGCTCACCCTCCAAGCAGCTGTGAGAAGCGGGACGAGGCTGGGAGTGCAGAATTCAGGGGAGATGTGTCAGGGTGCCCGTGGGTCCTCACCCGCAGTGTTAGCAGCTGGTGCTGCCAGTCCGGCTCCCAGCCGGTGCTCACACCTAGCAGCCTCCGCCTGCCCTTTGCATCGGCTTCGCTCTTTCCTGACATTTCAAGGTGAGTAGCTGCAAAAAGACCTAGTGGGTGTTGAGAAGAGGTCGGTAGAAAGAAACAAATGCTACTTGGTATTGCATCCAGCAGAGAGCAGGGACAACCCTGAGCCTGAGAAGCTTAGCCAGGGCTGTCAGGAGTAAGTGGTAGTCAGCAGAGAGATACGCCAGCTCCTGTTTGAAGGCACAGACCACGGAAGATCTGCTGTGGAGCACCAACAACAGAATAAAATACAGCCGCTGTATAATAACTCCACAAGTACAGTACGGCAATTAGCATCTTCCATATCTGCGTGGATATATGTTTTCCAGAGTCACAATCCGGCCTTCTATGCTGTGTAAGTATAGACCTGATAAAGTGGTAAAGCTGAGACATCAGACCGAGGGAAGGGGGTTGTTTTAAAAGCACTTTTTGCAAAGACCCTGCGGAAACTTCACGTGATATAAATCCAGACTTCCATCGCTGGAGTTAAGAGCACAAAGTGGTTTTGCAGCATTAGGAGGTGAAAGGCCCCCAAGGAGGGAGCGAGCTCATGTGATAAAGGGACATTACTGGGAAAGAGAAAGCTTCTGCTGAGCGGTTTAGAAGGCCTCTGTGTGTTATCTTTCCCAAACACGAGGATTTCGTTAGGGCTTAGCTTTTATTTGCCCTTTCCTGCTCTCAGCTTCTGACCGCAACAATACTCCCAGGGCGCACAGCAGAGGCCATACGATGCTTATGGACCGTTCCCTCTCGACTGCTCTTCTCTCTCACGTGTCCTCTTGCGATGTACCCCTCACCAATTCCCCAGTTTTCGGTCCTCAGAAGATCCCTCCTCTTCGGACATGTTTCTGGGGGAAGCTGCAGCCATTTGCGGGGGTCTGGACACTGTCGGTCTCCCTCGCACCCTCCACATTGCGAGAGGTGTAGCCTGCGTGTCCTGCCTCCCCAAGGGAGGATGAGGAAGACAACTCATCCATCCCAGAGTCCACCCTGGCTTGGCTCGCCAGGCACCGTAGAAGTGAGTACTGGCCTTGTAGAGCCAGGGGCTTGCATTTGGAGGGTGAAGGGGGGCTAACGAGCCAAGGCCTCATCTCAAGCCAGGGTACTAAGATGGGGAAAAAACTAGAGGGAGAAATTTGGCCCCACATAAAAAGGGGTCACCTGGGAAGTCTCTGGAGGGGATGAGGCGGCTGTGCTGGTTCTAGGTCTGCCCCAGGGAGGGCAAGCAGTCCAGGCCATTCTCCGACCCAGCCGAGGAGTCCCGGGAGGAACGGCCCTGGAGAAAGCGGATGATTTTGTCGATTGTGGCCTCCTGGTACTCGTGGGACCACCTGTGTTCGAGGGGAAAATCTGATTTAATTTTTCCGTTGTGCGAGATGCCACAACATAGCTCTGTTCATTTGGGCCGGGAGCCAGAGACGCCCTTCCTCCACCCCAGCTCTCTAGGAGCACCCCTTTTCCCCAGGGAAAATGGAGGAACACTGGATGCCACAGGAAAGCCCCTTGCCCTGTGCCTTGCCAGGCTGGAGGGCTACGAGCAGGTTGGGATGCCAGCCCGGGGCGCTGCTGCGGGAAGGGGAAGCAGGAGGCGAGAGGGACCCAGGTGAGCTGCGGAACCTGCCAGCATCACTCCTGCCTGGAAGGCTGGGGGCACGAGGACGGGCATCCTCCCAGCGATGGCGGGGTGGGGAGCTCTGTTATCCAGAGGAGGCCCAAGAACAAGAACAGCAGAAGGATTATGGTGGGGACCTTTGCTCCCTTCATCCTCTGGAGTACCTGAGGTGACTCACCTCCCCTTTGGCCTGTTCTGCCTCCCTCATCTGTTTCTCCCAGTTTCCTTGTGCTCTTTGCTACTGGTTATGCAAGCCGTTCTGCCCAGGTGTCAAGGAACCCCTTGGCACAGGTTCCTTTTACTTACTTGATACCATTAAACTTCAGGACAGCCCTCATGTCCTTGGGAAGTGTTTCTGGGTCCGGCCACTCAAAATGGTCTGTAACAGGTACGATGTTCTTTCCAGAGTTCAGGGCTGTCACAATCTCCTGCAGGCGCATGCAAGTGCTCAGGCTACGGCCCGTGTCAGCCCATCACCAGCCCCTTCCTGCTCCAACGTCCACCAAGCTCCCACCCGACGGCATCTCCTACCTTGTGCACCCAGTCCTTGCACTCGGGGTCTCCCATGCATTTATCCAGTGCGTTTGGCGAGAGGACCAGCACAAAATTGCGGGCACTCATCACGCTCTGGACCAGCTTGTCCTCAAACTTCCCTGCCTCCAGCTTCTCCACATCGATGAACACGCTGAAGCCGTGCAGCTGCAGGTGGACCTTCAGCAGGCTGGTGGCAAGAGGGACAGCACCATGAGGAGAGCTACTGCCAGCGCCGGGGTTTCACATGCTCTCCCACCACGTCGGCCAAGACGTGGTGAGACAGAGGGGCAGCGAACAGGCTCCCACAGAGAATGGCACGGTCCTTGAGGTGCCAGCTGCCAGCCCAGCCTGCTTACAGGTGTCTGGGCCCACGCAGAAAACACGGGGAGCTCGACATTAACTCCCTGCTGTGATCCCCTACAGCTCTACGAGCACAGCGTGAGAAAAGAGTAAGTCAGTGTCAAAGAGGGACGGGGTGGCAGTGACAGGACGGGGAATTAGCCTGTCCACCGCACAGCTTATGGCACGTGCTGTCCCCGTTTGCACTGCAGCATTTGGCAGCCTCTCCCTCCTCCCCGCTGCAGCCTGCAGCTCTCCCGGCTCAATGCTCTTCCCACAACCGACCACCAGCCTTTGCTCTGAGCTTCAGCCCAGCACCACATCGTTGCCTGCAGGACTCACCTGGCCAACTGCGACCCGGTGCTCCTCCGGTAGCTGATGAATACGTCAGTCCCATCGGATGCGGTTTGCAGCGTTATAGGGGAGTGAAGCATTTCTAGGCAGAGCAAACAGCAACCAGAAGTTAAAAATACCCAACAGCTTGTCCCAAACAACCCTCGATACTCGGCCCCACCCGCCTGCTCCGGCAGCGAGCAGCAGCGGGACCCGCACCCCTTGCAGCAGTGAGGATGCGGACGCGGTGGAAACCCGTGTTGATGTGGCAGTCCTCCTGCAGCTGCTGCTCCGTCACCCGGTGCAAGAAGTTGCGGTTGATGCCGCACGTCAGCAGGTTGTACGTGTACTGACGAAACTTGGGGTCGATGCCGCCCAGCCAGTCGGCCAGGTTGCTGTGGTCGCAGGTGGAATAGTTTGCAAAGGTCTTCAGCTCTGTCAGCTCCCGGCAAAACCTGGCAGAGAAACAAATGAAAGCGTGGAGTGGGGAAGGGGAGGCTGCTGGACCAGGCAGCACCTAGAGACATTTGGTACCACATCTTTTGTCTGCACAGGAGAGAGTGCAGCTACTTGCCGTGGTGAAGAATGAGCTAAAGGAAGAGAAAAAGAGAAGAACAGCTGCGTGACTGCGGGAGTGTTGGTCCTCAGGACACAGAGGTATGAGGAGCTCAGCTAAGGCAGAGAAGCTCGGCTAAGTTCCCATCTTTCTGGGTAACTTGCAGGATCCCACCTCCCCTGTGCCATAGGTGGTCTCTCCCCATCGCACACCTCTCCCATGCATTGGCCCCATTGCAGGAATCCCTCTGGGACTCCATACTGCGCTGGAAAAGCCCTGGCAGTCCAGGTTTTGCATTTTGAGGATCTCTGTTCTCATCTTTGCAAGAAGGGAAAGGCACAGACCTTTTCCCTGGCTCTGTCACTGTGGTGATGACCATGAGAGAGGCCAGTGTGCCCTCGTGGTGGACCTACCTTTTCCGAGTGATGCTGGAGTCCATCCCCAAATCCTCCTGCAGCTCCTCCTCCGTCAGCCTCAGGAGAATGTCCCCATCCACCTGGTGGTCCTGCCAAGAGAAATCCAGGCTGGAAAGGTCCCAGGAAAAGCTGTTGGGTGAGATGCTTACACCTCTGCTGCAAGATGGGGCAAAAGGGCCCATCCAGGTTTCCCTCCCCCGGCACGCAGCCCTACCAGGAAGCTCTGGCAGTATTTGTTGAATCCGATCTGCTGCAGCCATGTCTGCACCTCGCAAGGCTTCCAGTTGGGAACCGTGGGCAGGATGCGCCGAGGAACCTCCTCCCCTATCATGCGCAGCACCTTTTTGGCCAGGGAGGAGATGGTGCTGCTGGTGGAGTAGCACACTACCCTCTTCAGGCTTTGCGTAGCCCCAGTCTCACTGAAAATCTGGGGACACAAAGGGAGGAGACATCACTTTGCTTTCCCTCCTCCTCCCCACAACCTGTGCTGGGCCAGCTGAGGACCAGGGTACTTGGTGAGCTCATAGGGGAGCAAAAGACACCAAGATGCAGCTGTGGCAATGCTTCCCTTTTGCATCTCCTTCCTTCAGGCCGACCTACCCTTTACCTTTGTTTTCTTCTGCCTGGTTTTGATGGCAGCCTCCGTGCAGAGGTAGAAGGCAGCGATGCACTGTGCTTCCAGCCGCGAGCTGTCCAGCAAGGGTACCAGCCGCTGCAGGTCGTCCGCCGTCCTCCCCTGGCTGTTGTCACTGCTGCCCAGCATCTCGCAGGCAAACTGCTCCGCATCCAGCGAGGCGATGAACGGCTCCACCAGAGCCAGCGTCCCCGAGCGCTCCACCTCCTTCTCGATCTCTTTGTTGGTGGCCAGCACCGTGATGGCCAGGCACGCGTGCAGGCGGATTAGGTCATCCTCTCTTGAGAACACCAGTGGGAAAAGCCACTCCGCCGTCCTCTTCTCGATCATCAGGCGCTGGTTGGCCTGCCCTCCGTACATGGCACAGTTGGCCAGGGCCATGGCGCAGTGCCGCAGCACGACGGGGTCCGTCCAGCGGCACCAGTAGAGGATAGCATCCAGGCCTCCATCAGAGATAAGCTGGAAACAGGTCTCCTCAGTGTGTTTGAACATGTGCTCCAGGATACCGGAGACGCTCTGCGCCAGCTGGGGAACATCTCGCTCCTTGGCTAAGTTGAGAATCACTCCCAGACCGATCCGAGCGATCCGATCCCTGCAGGAAGGAGAGGCACAGGCAGGTGAGGGGCAGACGGCCGCGCAGGGAGCGAGAACAGTGACTGGCGTGTGAACTCCCCTGTGCTTCGGTGGTGTTTGCCCCATGACAGCCAGATGTTTCCCTGCCGGACACGGCTGCTAGTTATACTGTCAGGCTGCAATGCAGCGAGATGCGACGCGCTGGTGTTGGAAGAACCTGTCTGGGTCTGATGGAAGAGCTTGTGATGGCACAGGGTGTGGGGTCCATAGCCCAGGACCACCACGTGCTCGAGGTAAGACATACGTAGCAATTAACAGTGCAGGGTAGGCTAATGCCAGGCTACAAATAGATCTGCTTAGTCAGCTTGGCTGGGTGTGTGTGAGCTGCTTCGTGTTCGGGGCCGAAAACTTGCTTGTCCCTAACCAGTGCTGTCCTGTGGCTGCTCTCCAGACGGGTGCCAAGCCCAGGGCAGGGGTTTCACACCTGGCTGAGCAACCAACCGCGTGGAACTGGCCACGGGGGCATGCGAGAGCCGGGGATCTGCCTGTCCTGGGATGGCAGCGCGGAGGCAGCTTGGAGGAAAGCTGTTTGTTTCCTCAGTCCTGCGCTCTCCTAGAAGAGGGCAGCAAGGGCCTGGGGGCAGGGAACCAAGGGCCACCAGCCGCTGCTCAGCCGTGGCTGGCCTTGGGAGCCCCGGTGTCTTAAAATGACACCTGAATGGGGCTGCGCCCTAAAAGCATAGAGTGAGGAAGGGGGAAATGATGGGCTCTTGGCTGCCCTCCCATGAGCTTGCCTGGGGCGAGGGGGCAGCTCCGTCTCTTGCCTTAGAAATGACCCTTTTGGTGTCCCATTGGTGGAGCCGCTCCGTTCACAAGGCACAAGCGCTGGCGCGGATGCCCCATGCCGTGCTGCTCACGAGGGCAGGGGCGCGTTTGGCCCCCAGCGATGGTGGGGGTGAAGGCACGCCAGCCTCTCTGCGTTGGCAGGCGGGAAGAGCATTTCTGGGAAGCCTGTGGCCCGCATGGCTCATGCTGACCTTGGGGTGGGTTTGGCAGCAAATGCTGTGGAGAGCTCTGGAAAAAAAAGCCCTCAGCCTGGGACTGGCTCCGAGCCCGGACTCGGCCACGGAGCTGGATGACAAACACGGCCCCGCCAGGTCCCTGACTCCCCGCAGCCGCGGGATGGAGCCAGGACCGGTCCAGCTCCCAGCTAAGCGCCGCTGCTGCTGCGCACAGATGCTGGGAGAGGTCACTAAGCCAGAGGCTTGGACCCAGGGGGGGACCCTGCACCTCCCTGCCATCGCTCGGAGGTTGATGGTGGGTCAGGCCACGGGGAGCGAGGGGCTGGGGGCCCACAGCTGCTCCGAGACCCTGGCCCATGAACTGCTCCAGGAGCAGAGACAGCAACTCCAGCAGCTGCTTTCTCTTGCCAGGAAGCTAAGTGCTGAATTCAGACCACGCCAGCGATGTTTCCTGGGATTAATTCCACTCTAATGGACTTTCCTGATTTAGCTGTTGCTTCTTTTTGCCTGCCAGTGCGTGCAGCGAGGCCCAGGCTGTGAGTCCACAACCTTACAGCAAGACACATCGCCCATGGAGCTGGAGCAAGACCATAAACTTTGGCCAGGCTTCCTCCACACGCGCCCAAAGCCCTGGCTGGGGCCGGCTGGGCTTGGGCTCACCGAGGGAGAGCAGAGCTGGCAGAGCCGCGCGTTTGCCTGCGGGATCCCAGGAGAGAAAGGCCTGATCCTGACCCAGCTCACAGCAGGTATACGGCTTCTCTCTGGGACCGGCACGCCGCAGGCGGTGCTGCTGGGGCATGCCGAACCAGACACAGGGCAGAGCGGAGATTTCGCCTGCGAGGGGACCTTGTGGGATTGCATTCACGGTGTGTGAAGGGCGAGCTGCGTGGGGGTGCTGCATCAGCACTGCTGTGCATTTGGATGTGTTGGGTGCCACGTGTGCACACGCACCCTCGTACACGCGCTCGTATATGCACACACACGTGCACACACACGCTCCCACCCCACCTGTGCCGACGCTTTGGCAGAGCCAGCCCAATGCTTCTCACCTGTCCTGGGGAGCAGCACACGCATCTCCAGCCTCTGAGCTAGGGACCACGGGCTGGGGGGGCTCCGAGGGCCGCTGACCGGCCGGCCCCCTCCTTATGGCCTCACTCCAGCCCTGGTCAGCAGCAGAAAGTCTCTGGGAACCGGCTTTGTCCTCCTCCTCCTGCTGCAGTTATGGCTAAGGGGGAGGCGTGTCTCATCCTTGGGGGTCAGATGCTCTGGACCAGCCAAACCGACCCAGCTCAGCCACGAAGGGTGTCTTGTCTGGGTGACCCCAGGCTGAGGGTGCCTCATGAGGACACCCCGATCATCGTCAGCGTCCCTGAGCTGGGGCTGGTCCTCCTCCCTCCAGCCGTGGAGGTGGGGGGGTAGGTCATGCCATTGCCTGGGCGTGACCAGCAAGTCAGGGACCCCTGTGTGCCAGTGCTGGGTGTGGGGGGGACACGGTGTGGAGCCGAGGGGGTTTGATGCACAGGGAGCACCCAGAGCAGGGAAATTTGGGGGGTGTGGGTGGGATGGGTAGAGGAAATCCCTGCTGTGCTCGGGGCGGCAGGCAAGCCTGCGGTGAGGAGGGCTGTGCCTGGCCGGGGGGGGGCTTTTTGCAGACTCACCTGTTTTCCGCCACCAGGATCTGCTCCAGGAGTTTTCCTGCCTGGCACTTTGTCTCCAGCTCTGCCGTGTACAGCAGGTTCAGCAGCAGGTCCAGGCCCCCCTCCAGGCGGATCACATCGCACAGCACTTTGGCCACGTCCCTCCCCAGCGTGGGCATCCCCCAGGCTTCCTCTACCAGCTGGAAGACCTCGGCGATGGACCCCCTCAGCTCCGCGGGGCTGGCTGCCTGCTTGGTGCGGGTGATGGCCTGGTGCAGGGCAGGGAGGATGCGGTCCAGGGCTGCCCGCACGTCCGTGTTCACCCCGGGGGAAACCTCCCGGTGCTCCCTGGAGCTGCCCCCGCCTGCCCAGCTGCCCGCCTGGCTCACGCACTCAGGCACCACCAGCCTCTCCGCACCCGACATGGCGAAGAACCGGCACAGTTTATAGAGGGAGACGAGCAAGGTGAGCACCATCGGCATCTCCTAGCGCAGCATCCTTGGTCACCCGCTTGCCGGGAGCACCCGGCCAGGGCCACCACCCTCCTTGAGGGGACTGGAGCTGGCCGGAGCGGAGGTGCAGGAGCGGGGACGGAGCTGGCCCGGGGTCCAGCCGCAGGGCTGGGCCGCCGGCTCCCTCTCCCCTCTCTGCCCTGCCGGGATGCGGAGCTGGAAGCGGTGGCAGGAGCCGCCTTCCCAGAGCCAGGCTCAGCATCCCTGGTCCTCAGGGGCTGATGTCACCCCGCGCAGGCGCCGCCTCTCCAAGGAGGGGCTCATCTCTGGGCAGCAGCATCCCCCTCCTCTCTGCAGATGCTCTGACATCCCCCCCAGACCCCTCCTTCCACAGCCCTCCGCCTGCCCAGCCTGAGCTGGGGCTTGTCCCACTGTCCCCATGGCCCCCCCCTTGCCCAAGCTGCTGCAGAGCCTGTGGTCACCTCCACGGCAGGCAGGGACCCCCACGCTGCTTTTGAAGCACATCTCTCTGGGACCCTCTGCAACTGGTGAAGGGGGCACAGGGTGGAAGTAAAGGGCCAGGCACCGTGGTGACCATGGTCACAGTCACGGTGAGGTTGTGGCCATCCTGGCACTGCGTTTTGAACCCGTTTGGTGTCTGTGTAGCGGGGTAAATAGCTCCCTTTTAGTGGTGGAAATTCAGAGCAGCTCTTCTGGGTGGGCTTGGGATTTGCATGATAAAAGAAAGAGCAGAGGCAGCCTGGGCCCCTTTTATTTTCTTTTTTCCAGGCCAGACGTGCTCAGGGCAGAAATGCTTTGGACACTTCTCGCCTGTGTTGGGAGGAGCAGCTTAAATCCTTGGCTCCAAAACCAGGTTGTTGCCAGCTCAGACTGAGACTTAAATTCAAGTTGATGTTTTGATGCGACAGAGTCGCTTTTAATCCTCTCTGAATCCACTACACAGGGACAGACAGAGGAAGGGGACATTAGCTCCCAGCGAAGGACGGTAAACAAGGTGTCCCGAGCGGCACAGTACTGCGGGAGAGACTCAGCACAAAACCAGTAAGGATTTTCCTGATAAATTATTATTAAGCAGGGGTAATGATACGGGCTGTTGCAATGCAGCACAGCAGAGGGGTTTCCTACCTCAGGGGAGGCTGCTGCCTGGGGGTCGCAGAATTCAAACCATTCCCTTAGGCTTGTCCTGACAAGCCCAGAGAGCTGAGCTTTGCTTTGCTTTGCTTTTAGTTTTGCTTTGCTTTGCTTTGCTTTTTGAGAGGGATTTCCAGCACCAGCAGCCTGGGCTCTGGGAATGGCAGGGGTTCCCAACCTTGCCCTGGGGGATCAGCCCCATCGCCTCAGCTTTCCTTGCTGGCTCTGCTCAGCCCTTGGCTGCAAGGGCTCCCCAGGGCCCCGTTACCCAAACCAACCCCTCTCCCGGGGTCTCCTCCTGCCATGCTTTGAGCACAGCAGCCAGGGAAGGGCTCGCCGAGCCTTCTTGGGTCTGTGGTTGCTGGTGGTCGGGAGCCTGGAGCAGCAGGAGGGAGCTTTGTCTCAGCTGATCAGCAAAAGCAGCTCAGACACTGCTCAGCCCTTCTCCCCCCCCCAGTCTCCCCACAAGCCTGCGCCCTCTCAGGTCGCTTGTCCCCCAGGCTTGGTTCAACAGGGACAAGATGAAGCTTTAGTGCAACAGTGGGCTGGCGCTTGCACCCAGGCACACCACCAGCTCCGCCATAGCTGAGGCCAGGGGGAAAGGAGCGGGGTGACAGGGCTGCAGGAGAAGTCCTGCCCCAACAGCCCACGTCTGGTGGCTGCCCTTGGCTCACCAGGGCTTTCCAGGTGGAAATGCCTTTCTCAACACCAAATCAAAGCTCTTTCCAGCAAGGGTGGGTGCAGCTGATGCTGGGAACTGCCTATGTCCAAGCTGGCAGAGGCGAGGCCCCTGGAGCGGGCACCCTGCTCGGGTCCTTCTCTTCCCAAACCTTCCATCACTTATGAAAGCCCAGAGCTGCGCCACTCCTGCCCCGGGGCCGGGACGGACCCCACGGAGCTCCTGCCCCAGCAGTGCCGCGGCAGCGGAGGCAGCTGGAGGCAGTATCTCTGTAGCCTTGTGTGCGTTTGCTCCTTGCCCCTGATTAAATAAACATCCCGGAGTTATCAGGAGCTGCCAAAAGAGCTGAGTCGACATTAATTAGTAACCGAAAAGATTGGTCAGAAAGGGAATGATGGGAGCAAAATACACAGGCTTTTGTTTGCCTACTGCAGTGAAAGTGCATAGGGCTCCCGCTCTCCCTCCCTCCCTCCCGGACGCTCACCTCTGGCCCCCGGTCCCCGTGCACAGAGGCGGCACCTGCCCCGTCCCGAGCTGCCATGTCTTGGGGCTCCCCAGGTCTGCTCCCAGCCTTGCTGACATTGAGAAAGCTGAAATCCCAAGAGCAAGTCCTCCAAAACAGTGACATTTTGGGCAAGCATAAGCCCAGGGCTTTTCCCTTTGCCCTCTGAGCATTGCTCCCCCGTCCCCTCTCGTTAGGGTTTTTGTTTTGCCAAGACCAGGCTGAGAAACGGCCTCCCCTTGAGACGGAGGCTGGGAGCTTTAATACCATGAGGTTTGCTATGAAATAAGTGTGGCAGGACCTCAAAACTGGTTCCTGGCTCTGGCCTGCTGTGTCCCCCTGCTCTCTGAACCAGTGCCCAACCTGCACCCGGGCTGGGAAGGCGCTGGCAGCAAAGGCACAGCCAGCGGCTCTCGGAGCTGCCTGCAAGCATGGGGAGCACTGTTCCCCCCAAACGCACCCGTCTCGATACGGACTGCGGGGTATGCTGGGTGGGAGAGCGTCTCTGCCCCTTTTCCCCTGCTCCGACCTTGACCTGTTTGTTTTCTCCCACTGGGGCAGGCTGAGTAAACAGTGGATTCCGGGGCCCCGGCTGCAGCCGCGCTCCAGCCCGCACAGTCACAGGAGGGCTGCGCTCCCGGCCGCCCAGGATGAAGCTGCTCTTCCCTGCCCTCGTGCTGGCCCTGCTCGCTGCCGCCCGTGCTGCTGAAGGTGAGCCGGAGCCGGCCAGCCCCACGCCGGGTGCCTCCTGCTTGCAGCCAGGATGGGGATGGAGCGAGTGCGGCTCCTGGGCTGATGGAGGGACTGGGGAGCCTGGGCAGGGTGAGGAGGGGACCAGGTGGCGGCCATGGGCACTGGCCACGTTGGCTACGGGTCGCAGCACGGGGAGAAGGCAAGCAGGCAGCACACAGGTATCAGTGGTGCCTGGGCAAATCCCTGGCCATCCTACAGCTGGACTGCCAGCGTGGAGCTGGGACCCTGGCACAGCCTGGTCCATGGCTCCCATCCCAGCAGGACCTGGCTGGGAGCGGGGAGAGGTGCCGCTGTAGCCCCTGGTGATGGGGTAGACTATGGAGAGGTGGGGTCCCCCCAGCCGGGATGCGCCCGCGTTTGCTTTTACCCCCGGGGCTGGGCTGGGGGGGAGGCACCGGCCCCGCTGCCCACCCCGCATTACTCCTCCTGCGCTGGCGGGCGGCTTTTGCAGACTCCTGCGTGGGCCGCTGCGAGGATGGCTTCGACGCGCGGCGCAAATGCCAGTGCGACACCCTCTGCGTGTACTACCAGAGCTGCTGCAGCGACTACTCCACCGCCTGCAAAGCCAAAGGTACCGGCCCCGCGGCCGCCCTCCCAGCTGGGACAGGGGCTGCTGGTGTGGCCCCAGGTGCCCGACACCACAGGGGCTTGGAGGGGTCCATGCTGGGTCAGCTCTGCACCCACCCGTGTCCACAGGGTGAAGTCAGCGCCAGGATTTGGTGCTCAGGGTGCTGCAGCACCAGGGGTTTTCGGCAGCCAGCTCACTGCCGCCTGCAGCGTGGGGTCCGTGCAAATCCTTATTGCCCGGGAGCAAGTGGCTCCCGTGCCCGGACCCAGTGGGAGACGCCAACCTGCTCCCTCCCGCAGTGACCCGGGGAGATGTCTTTGCCTTGCCGGAGGACGACTACCTCGACTACAACCTCACCGTCGAGTTCAGCACGGTACAGGGCACCGAGGCAGCCCCCACAGAACTGCCCACGTCCCTGTCACCGGTGCAGACCACACTGGAGAGCAAGCCAGGCCCCGAGGAGATGCTGACAGAGGTGCCTGTGGAAGAGGTGCCCAGCACCACGCTGGATGGGTTCGGGGAGCAGGAACCCGTGGAGGAGCCCGAGGAGCTATGCAGCAAGAAACCTTTTGATGCCTTCACCGACCTGAAGAACGGTTCCCTTTATGCTTTCCGAGGTACCTCGGGGACCTTTCCCGGGCACATGGGACATGCTGCCACACCGTCACCCCACGCTGGTGGCTGTGGTCCCTCCTGCCGCTCCCACCTCCCCTCTCTCCCCAGGGAAGTACTTCTATGAGTTGGACGAGACAAGCGTGCGGCCCGGCTACCCCAAGCTCATCAGCGACGTCTGGGGCATCGAGGGCCCTATTGACGCAGCCTTCACACGCATCAACTGCCAGGGCAAGACTTACCTGTTCAAGGTGGGCAGGAGCCTGGCTGCAGGCCTGGGGGCGCTCCTGGGGCGGCTGGCACGGCCCCCCAACCCGCCCTGTCCCCACCCTGGCACCCTCCATGCATGCACATCCACAACGGCTGCCAGATATCCCCAAATCCCTGCGGCTGTCCGGGACCCCAGGCAGCCGCAGCCTCATCACGGGGCTTTCCAGCATCCGCTCGCTCCCCCGCGGCAGACCCGCGCCTGGGGGACGCTGCACCCAGCCCCCTGACCCCCCCTCTGTCCCGCACCCCCCCAGGGCAGCCAGTACTGGCGCTTTGATGACGGAGCCCTGGACCCCGGCTACCCACGCGACATCTCCGAGGGCTTTGAAGGCATCCCGAACAGCATCGACGCGGCCTTCGCCCTCCCTGCGCACAGCTACCACGGCAATGAGAGAGTTTATTTCTTCAAGGGTAAGGGGTGCAGCCACCTGCTCCCGGGCAGAGCCTGGCACCAGCGGCCGTGGGCAGGACACCCTTCTAGCTACTGCTCCCCCTCGAGTGCGTGTCCCCCACTAATGCCCTGCGCATCCTCTCCTAGACAAGTACTACTGGTCCTACGACTTTGCCCACCAGCCCACGCAGGCCGACTGCGAGAAGTCCTCCCCCTCTGCCGTGTTCAACCACTACGCCTTCATGAACCGCGACAGCTGGGAGGACATCTTCCAGATCCTCTTTGGCGGCAGGATGAGTAAGGGCTGGGCCAGTCCTGGGGGAAAAGGGCCGGCGGGTGCCAATATAACCCACACTGATGGGGCGCGAGGGGTGCAGGCACCCAGAGAGGAGGTGCTTGGGAGCGCGGGCAGGCTGGGCGAGCCACCCTGCTAGGCAGGAGCCCAGGCTATGCACAGGAACCCCCCAGGCCACAGCTGCATGTCCCACAGCATCCCAAATCCCACCCTCTGCAGCCCTTATGCCCCACACTACCGAGCCCGTCACCAGCCATCTCGCACCACAGCGTCACTGCTGGGGACTGTTTATTCCCACTGGAGATGTCACAGGAAAACCCCAACCCTGGGCAAGAGAAAGGAAAGACAGAGAGGAGGAGAAGGGGGCTCAGCAGCACAGGGCTGATCCCAGCCAAGGGTGGGGTGAGGGACTGCTCCCGGCTCTGCCTGGCCCGTGTCCCCATCACGCATCCCCTCCGGGCTGGGATGCTTTGGAGCATCCCTGTGGGTCTCGGAGAAGGTGCTGGAGGCTGCCTGTGGGGCTGGGCTCGGCTCACCTCCATACGTTGCTGGCCCTCTCACTTGCCCTCTGCCTCTTTGCTAGCCGGGGCGAGCAGCCCGCGGTACATCAGCAAAGACTGGCGGGGGGTGCCCAGCCGGCTGGACGCTGCCATGGCCGGCAGGATCTACGTGGCCTCCCAGCAGCCCCGGAGGAGGAAGTCTCGCCGCCAGCGCAAGAGGTACAAGAGTCACCGGTCACTGAATTTGGGTTTCTGGAGCTGGCTGCAAAATGACTCCAACTCCGCGGGTGTCGAAAGTGACTGGCTGTCAGGCTCCCAGTGCGAGACCCTCCAGAGCGTCTACTTCTTCGTAGGAGGTGAGTCTGGGGCGGCAGGATCCAGGAGAGGTGCGGAACCAGGGCTGCCGGGGCAGGGGGAGGTCTCCTCTCGCTTTGCGATGTCCCTGAGCTCCGGGATGCAGTGGGAAGGTGCCCAGGGCTGGCAGCGAGGGTTGGCAGCTCCCCGCAGCTCTGCCCTGACAGCCATCTCCCCTTCCTCCCAGATAAGTACTACCGCGTCAACCTGCGCACCAAGCGCGTGGACCTGGTGCAGCCCCGCTACCCGCGCTCCATCGCCCAGTACTGGCTGGACTGCCCGCAGCCCGGGGAGGGGAGCACCTGAGAGGGCCCCGCCGGAGCCGCCTGGCAGCGCAGCCCCTAGCTAGACAGAAATAAACTGTGAGTGCTGTGCAGGCTGGAGAGCCCTGTCTGTCCGTCCATCTGTCCGTCCCGTGGTCTGTGCAGTCCTTGTAGTCTGAGATCCCTGGGCCCCCAGGGGCTGTTGTCGTCCCCCCCAGGTATAATAACTGTGCGTGGGCTGTGCCAGATCCCCGCTGCTGGCCCCGTCCACGGCGTGGCTGCGGCTGCTCAGATCTGCTCCGCCAGCCAGTCCGGTGCCTCTTCCCACTGGAGGAGAGGGACGGTGCCGGCGGCTGCGGAGCCAGCAGGGTCAGGTCTCCAGTGCCCCCGGGATCAGGTCCACAGCCCCATGCGTGAGCGGCTGGGCTCGGGATGGGTGCCCATCCCCGAGGGACCACATTCGAGGCACTGCCTGGCATCCCCCCGCTGCCCTGCTCACCTCTTGGCTCCGGCAATCCCGGCCACGGCGGTGCTGAAGGTATGACCCTTCCCTCGGTGGGGCCTGGCAGCTCCCGGGGGAGCGGGTGCCACTGAGACGAGCTCCTGCTCCTGCCCCGGCTCCTGCCATGAGGACACATGAACAAACCCTGACCCACTGCCCCACCACCCCCCGTAACCCCAGGGGCTTCCTGAGCTGTAGCTGATGCCCAGGGGGGTGGCCTCAGGCCCCGGCTCTCACCTCTTCCCCTGCTGTGGCTGGGGGTGCCCGAGGAGCTGATGGGAGCTGGGAAGAGCCACGTCCTCCTGGCTGGGTGGCAGGATGCTGGCGCTTCCCTCGGGGGGGACTGGTTGCGGCACAGGGGGCCCTGGCAGCACCTGGGGGGTGAGCAGAGCAGTCAGGCTGCTGTGCCGTGCTGTGCCACCCACCTCTGAAGGGACCCCTGGGGCCGTACCTGGGACACGATGGCATCGGCCGGCCCGGGGCAGCACTGGGGGCACCCCGGGCAGCCGGGGCGGCCGGAGGCAGGAGGCAGCTTCTGCAAGAGGGGATAGCAGCGGGTGGGTGGTTCGTGCATCCTCACCCTGCCGTGGGCACAGCCCCACATGAGGATGCCCATGGAGCCTGGGGTCCCCCACGCTCACCGGCAGCCGGGGGCCAGAGGCGGGTGTCACGTCAGGCTGCCGAAGCCTTGCAGGGTGGCCAGGGGGGACACGGGGGGTGCGGGCACTCCGGAGCGGGGGCTGGATGTCACATGAACTGCGGGTGGCTCTGCGGGATGGGCCAGCTGGGACGTCACCGCTGGGGTCTGGGGACAGCCGGGGCTGCCTGGGGAGCAGCGAGGGAGCAGGGCAGGGCATTGGCAGCCTCTGGTGAACCTCTGAGCCCTGCTCGGCCCCAGGGAGTCCCTAGGAGAGGCTGGCTGACACAGGGTGCTGCCTGGGCGGGGGCTCTGTCTGCCCCGCCGGCCCCTTGAGCCCCCAGTTGTGGGTCCTGAGCGTGCCCCCCGTACCTCAGCTGCTCGTTCTCCACCACAAAGTCCCGCAGGAGGCCGTAGAGGCTGGGCCAGGCTGGGGCTCCCTCTGACGGGAGCTGCCCTTCGAGAGGGGAGCGACGCAGCCCTGCGGGGCCGTACCTGCCTCCCCAGCCTGGCCATGCCCCTGCCCTCGGGGGGGTCCCCGGGACCTCTGTGCTCCTCGTCGGCACCCTGGGCAGGCACAGCTGCTGGCGCAGGGAGAGGTTTTCCAGCTGCAGGGCGTGGATTTCTTCCTCCAAGGTTTGCAGCAGCTTCTCCCGGGACACCTGGGAGCACAAAGGGGTGGCTCAGGGGGGTCCCAGCAGCGGGGCAGAGCACCCTGCCCACAGCCCCTGCCTGCTATACCCTGTTGACCAGGGGCCTGGTGGTGACCCTCCGGGCTCGGCTGGCGTAGTGCAGCGTGCTCAGCGTCTCCGAGAGGCAGCGCGAGGATGGGGAGATGCAGGCGACCTGCCGATGAGGAAGAGCCGCAGGTGAGCAGCCAGCCGGGGGGTCACCCGTCCTCCTCCAGCATTCCCCTCCATGGGGCGAGACCCCGGCCCCCTGCAGCTTCGTGCACCCCTGCCCAGTCTCCTCCGTGCACGTACCATCAGGGTGACGCCCGAGCCGCCCAGGGAGCGGGCCAGCAGCCGGGTGAGCTTGCTGTCCCGGTAAGGGATGTGCATCCGCTTCCCTCGGGGTTTGGCCAACAGAGAGATGCAGTGTCCTGCCGGAGGACGAGCCACAGAGGGTGCAACAGGGCTCTGACAAGGACCAGCAGCTCGTGCTCCCATGGTGGGGGGGTCCCCCCACTCTTACCTAGTGCCAGGAGGCTGCGGTTGATGTTGTTGGCTTCCACGGAGAGCTCCCCGCTGGAGCCGGTCTCCTTCACCCGCTCGCTGCCAGCCAGGTCCACGAAGCACAGCGTGCCCTGCTTGCTGGGGCAGGCGCTGGGCTGGGGGACCTGTGTTGAGGGGGTGATGCTCTGGCCCCCCCTTGCCCCTTCCCTGTGGCCCACAGCAGTGTCCCAACCCCCGGGTCTGGGATCTGACTCCCTGCTGTTCGCCCCAGCCCCACCAACACATCCTTGGGGAGGAGGAGGTGATCCCCCACCCTGGGGCTGTTTGCACCCCCACAAAGAGCCCTGACCCCCCCCCCGAGTCCTCCCCCCAGACCAGGATGTGCACTCACAGCCCGGCTGCGGATGTGGATGGTCAGAAGAGCGTGGCTGCGGCTCGAGTGCCTGTTGAGGGCATGTGCCGAGGTCCGTCGCCTCTGGGATCCTGCCGGGGGGGGATTGAGAGCTGCAGGGGGACACGACACCCCACACCCCAGCACGGCACCACTGCCCACCCCCTGCCAGACATGAGCCCGCCTGGGCTCTGCAGCAGGATGGGGAGCTGCCCCTCTTGGCTGCCATCGGAGCCCCACCAGCCCCAGGGATGGTCTGCGGGTGGCTGAGTCCCCCCAATACCGGGTCTGGCACCCCCTGAACATGCCCCAGCCCTGCGCCCGTGGCTCAGCACCTTGCAGGAGCAGGTTGGCGATGGCCTCCAGGCTCTCGAAGTCCACACTGAGCTGGTTCTCCACGTAGAAGCCGCGGGTTTTGCTCCACCGCAGGGGCAGGGCACATGGCGGCCCCGGGCTCAGCAGGTCCCGGACCTGGGGGGTATGGCGGAGGGGAGGCACTGGGGGAGTGGGGGCATGGGGTGCCAGCAGAGCCGGGCTGGGCAGCCGGGCAGACACTTACCTGCTCGTTGTAGATCTCCAGGTAGGAAGCACTGAGAGCCAGGTCAGAGCCGCGGCTCCGGCTCTGCTCCAGGAGGCAGGTGAAGGATCTCTGCATCAGCCCCAGCAGCCCCGGGGCTGCCGGCTGGGTCTCGCTCTGCGGAGATGCCAGGAACGGTAAGCAGTCACATTGCGTTGGGCACCCACCTGCTCCCACCACCCCGGCACCCACGACCGGGTGAGAAGAGCCCATCCCACCATCATGATCAGGTCAGGCACAGGGGGACAGCGTTGTACCTGGGCAAGGGGTCCCATCAGGGTGTAGGTCTTCCCTGAGCCGGTCTGCCCGAAGGCAAAGACAGTGCAGGAGAAGCTGGGGAAGATGTTGAGCCTCAGGGATGGCCCCAGGCAGTGGCACAGGGATGCCACCTCCCGGCATGGCCCTGGCAATGCAGACCCACCGGCGAGGCCCAGACTGGTGCAGCACAGCGGGCATGGGGTGGGCTGGAGGGCTGGGGTCCGCGGGGGGCTCGCTGGGACTCACCCGTCTATCGCCAGCTCCACCAGCTGCCTCATCCCACTGCCTTCGAACACGGCCTCCTGCGAGGCTCCCGCGTCAAACACGGCGCTGAACCCGAAGGTGGCATCGTGCCTGGCCGCACTCACCTGGGCGCAGGGACAGCAGCAGCTCAGGGGGTGCTGCAGCCCCCCCCCGCCCCGACCCCTCCGTGGGGAGGTGGCACTTACGTGGACAGTGCCGTCGCCAAGGCTGTGGACAACCTGCCGGTCACCTCGCCGCGTCTCCGTGCAGGTCAGTGGCCGGACCCTAATGGGGGGGGGGTTGGACGAGGACACAGAGGTGTCGCTGCATGGGGACCCCGAGGAGCCCCGCTGTGCCCCTGCCCTGGGGCAGGAGGGTCCCTGCCACGTCCCCGAGCCCTTTGCGTCCCCCCTTACCTCAGCACCACTCTCAAGCGCGTCTCTCTGCCCACCATGGGGCCCTCCCGCTCGTCTCTGGGGCTCCTTTGGGGAACAGAGGGCAGCGGGGTGGTGAGTGCCCCCCAGCTGGGGGCCCTGCCCAGGGGTACCCCAGGGGCTGGGGTAGAGGGGCCCATGGTCTCGCTCTGCTCGTGCTGTCCTCCCGTCCCCACTGTGCCCTGGGGCCTGGCAGGGGAGAGAGTGCAATGTCCCCCCATGTCCCCGCAGAGGGTCTGTCCTGTTCCCCCCCAGCCTTTCTGGGGTGCCAGCCCCCCTGCCGGCTGCCCAGGCGGCTGTATGGGCCGGGTGGTTGCTGCCCAGGCCCTGCCTGTTGCAGGACGGGGTGACCTCCGTCCCCTCCAGCTCCCCACTGACTTACGGTCTCTCCTGGTCCCGTGGGAGTGTTTTGGGCCGTACGCTCGGCTGGGGCTCCCAGCCCTGCTCCCCCTCCGGCTCCATTCGCTCCCCCCCACCCCAGCACCCCTCGCTCGGGGTGCCCGCAGCGCCCGGCCAGTCCCGGCAGGAGCCACCGCCAACCGGGCCGGGCTGTCCCCGCACAACAGGTACCACCGCTCCGGTTAAACATTGACCGGTGCCAGCCCCGAGGGAGAGCGGCCGCGGCACAGCGGGGGGCGAGACGGGGAGGGGGGGGTCAGCGGTGGCACCTCGGCCCTGGGAGCCGGGGAGGGAGTGCAGGGGGCCCCGGGCTCCTGCACCTGATGGGGGGGGTCCCCAACCCACCGGCACCGGCCTCCCCGAGCCCCCTCCAAGCCCTGGGATCCTCAAGGGCTCCACTGTGCCCCGACGGCGGCGGGGGGGGGTGGGTGGGGAAGACCAGTACGGGCAGCTGGTGGGGTTACTGGTCCCCGGGGGTGCTGGGAGAGACTGTCCCCGAGGCAGCTGGGGCTGTCGGGGTGCTGCCGTCGGGGGGGCGCGGAGCGGGGACCGGCCCCGGGAGCCGCCGGGGATGGGCTGGGAAGGAGGGGGGGGGCAGCACCGCCCGTTCGGGGCGGTCCCAGCCCGCCGGGGGGGGGGGGTCGGAGGGGGTCGGGGGATAAAAGCCGGGGCGGCGGCGGCGGGGCCGGGGGAGCCGGGCAGGATGAGCGCGGCCCCGGGCACCTCCCGCGCCCCCCAGCCGCTGCTCCGCTTCCCCGACGGGGCGGGCGGGCCGGGCGGCGGGAGAGCGGCGGGGGGGTCGGGCCGCGCCCCGGGGCCGTGCCCCTACCCCTACCCCTGCCCGGGGGGGCCGCGAAAGCGGCGGCGGACCACCTTCAGCCGGGGGCAGCTGTCGGAGCTGGAGCGGGCCTTCGCCGCCGTGCCCTACCCGGACATCGCCACCCGGGAGCGCCTGGCCGAGCTCACCCAGCTGCCCGAGGCCAAGATCCAGGTGAGTGTGGATGGGATCCCCCCCTCCGTCCCTCCCTCCCGGGGCCGGGACCCCCCTCCTCCGCGGGGCCGTCCCGTCGGGCTGCCCCCGGTGTCTCACGGTCCCGTCCCTCCCGCTCCATTCCCTCCCCGGCCCAGGTCTGGTTCCAGAATCGCCGTGCCCGCAGGATCCGCAGCGCCAAACCGGAGCCGCCGCCGCTGCCGCCGCTGCCGCCACCTGGGGAGTGGGGTCCCCCCGCAGCACCCCCCGACAGCACCGCCCCGGGCCCGGCCCCCGCCCTGCCTCCACCGGGAGCCCGCAGTCCCACTCGGGGCCTCCCCACCTCGCTGGGCGCCATCTCCGACCTCATCTACAGCGTGGCCATCACCAACCTGGGCGAGCTGTAACCGTGGCGGGGACCCCCCCGGCACCGGGGACCCCTCCCAGCACCAAGGTCCCCCCCCCGGCTTAGCGCCGCGATTTCATTAGGGTGTGGAATTACTGCCGGTCCCGAAGGTCCCGAGGATGTCATCCAATATCCTAAATGCCGGTGCGGCCGTGGCGGGGCCAGCTCCCCATCAACCCCCTAATACCGACTAATCTTTTGGAAAAAATACCTTAATCTGAGGCCGTATCCGCGGATGACTGTGGCGCGGCCGCCCCTAATCCGCAGGCACGTTCGCAGGTGCCGGCAGATCTCCCCGTATCGGATATTAAAGCGTGTTTGCAGAGGGGCTTAGCTGCCATCAGAGCATTAATCACCGTGTCCGGCTCTGGCAGGGTGCCCACCCGGCAGGTGTCCGGTGTGGGCCCGGCGGTGCCAGCCTCGGCGCCCCCTCCCCGCCGTGGGTGCACCGAGCCGGCTCCGCTCCCTGCTCCGTGGCACCCAAGAAGCTGCCAGGCTCTCGTGTTGAGGCGCTTCCCCTCCCTGCCCACAGAAGCTGGGCGCCCTTTGGCAGGGGAGGTAGAGAGCCACGCACCCCTCGCTGCCCCGTCTGCCTGCACCCCACGGCACGGGCGGGCAGCTGCGGCTCGTGCTCCTCCCCGAGGCACCGACAGCCACAGGGCCACGGGTCAGGAGATGCGGCAGGCCCCGCGTGAGGATGCCGAGCTGCTGCAAAGCCGAGCCGGGTGCCAACCCCAACGTGGCTGCGCCGGACGCTGTCGTCCTCCTGAACTGATCTGTGTGGAGGGAGAAAGGGCTCGCCCCCAAACGCCAGCCAGGCCGGGTGCTGCCATCTGAGTCGCACGGGAAAAACGCTCTCCCGAAAGCGGGCGAGGGAGCAGGCAGGAGCAGCGCGGGCAGGCAAAGGGAGGTTTCGGCAGGAGACGGAGCAGGATGCGGGATGCAGAGGGAGAGAGAAGATTCACAGCTCTCTGCGGTGTCTTTTAGATGCCAGGTCGGCGTTCCGCATAGCAACAGACGTCTCCCGTCAGGCAGGAAGAAGGTTGCAAACACACAATGTTATTTATTTCCAGAATAAAAGGACAGCAACTTCACAGGAGAACGGGAACGGCGGGAGCTAACACCCCTCTCTGTGCTGGGGTGGTGAGAGTCCACAGCTGTTCCCTCTTCTGTTCTGCAGCTGCGGGATTTTTAATCCATGATTCATTTCAGGAACGTTAAGGAGCGGGAAGCAAAGGACGAGGCCTGAGGAATGCAGCAGTCTTCCCGGTAGCAGGAGCAGGTACAAACAGATGGTAGAAGATAAACCTGCCCCAAATTAATGACTCCTGGGGAGGGCAAAAGCCTCCAGCACGAGGGCCGCAGTTCCCGGGGACGCGTGCGATTATAGTTTCCCCAGGTCCCCTTCAAGGGTCCGCACCATTACATACAGCTCAGCCAAGCCAACCACCGAGGCCACAATTACCGCTGACAGGACGTGCTGGGGACACAAAAAGAGAGATAAGTGACCCTGCGTGTGCGGTCGAGCTGCCACTCCTGCCTGGCCAGCACAGAGCACACCGCAAGCGTGCTCCGAGGCCACGGGCTCACTCACCGCCGCGGTCTCAGCGAAGACGTACTGGCTGCCCAGGTACGTGCAGGCGAAGGCGGCCACCACGGTGACAATGAAGTTGAAGATGGTGATGACAACGGCTTTAACAGAGCGAACTGGAGAGAAGGGAGAAAGCCGATGGTGCTTTTAGGTAAGGCTTGGAGAGCAGGGCTGGGGACAAGCTGCAATCCTGCTAACGGAGCCTGCCTGTGGCTGCCTCGGCTGGGCTACAGGAATACTCAAGGATTCACATGATTTATGCCCCCAGAAATATTCATAAGAATGACCAACAGGCTGCTCCTTTACTCGAGGAACACTTTTGTGCATTAAAACCTTCTGGTGAGATACTCAGAGAGGGAAGGGCTGCCTGATGCCAACAGCTAGCGATGCGTCGGTTCCCGTGACTGACCTGTAGGTACGCACTGCCAGGCGTCAGCAGGACACGCAGCCACTCACCTTGCCTCCCGAATTCAGCCAATGTCCCATTCATCTCCTAAAAGAAGGGATTAAAACAACTTGTGATCGGTTGTATTTTAATGTTAACTGCATAATAAAAGCAACGCCAATGCCCTGTCCTGTCCCCCAGACTCAGAAGTTCAGAGAGCTGCCGGGGGGCCCCAGCAGCGGGTGGGCTGCGGGGGAGCGGCAAGTTGCACAGCGCCCAGGTTTCTCTGGGTTTTTGCTTGTGGTCCGATTCAAGGACGTTGAGATGGGATCATTTCTAATCAAAGCACTTCTCAGAGTGTGAGCGTTTTCTTGCCTGTGGGTTCTCTGCATCAGGTTTGTCTTTAATAGAGACACTAAAGGGTCTCACCTTGTCATCTGTGGTCACGCAGCTGGCAAGAACTAAATGTTGTAAATCTCGGACATGGTTACACAATTTCAAACACCAGATACTAGTGGGGAGGCAGGGAAGAATGTGATGAGCACACAGATATGGGAATACTCCTCTGCTTCTCTGCTGTTTGAAAGGAACGCTGCTGTCACTACCCAGCTCTGCTACAACCACTCGGGTTCATAGATGAAGCGGCTAAGCTTGACAGAGAGCAAAGCAGATCTTCCCACAAGAGTTAACGCAACAGGAGGATGTGTGCAGGGACTGAAACGCACAGGGACACCAGTGTGGAGGAGGGATGGCTGGACGGGATCACGAGGAACGTCAGCAGGGATGCTGGCTTGTCCGAACGGTCACTGTGGCAAAAGATCTCAGCTCTTCCTTGGAAAGAATGGGTGCCCAAATATTACCCTGTTTTTTCAGCTTTTACCTTGACGTGAATGATCTCACTTTAAAACTATGATGGAAATGTAACCGTTCAGAAAAAGGCAGCACAGATGCTCCCAGTAAAACATTTACCGTAGGTGCTCAACCTCCCAGATCAAAACCTGAGATCTTTGGCACAGTGAGCTGTTCCCAAAAGTCAGCATCTCTTCTGTTTCACCATCCTGATAGCCCTGTCCTACCTCTGCCCTCAACACCGTATCTGTTGTCCCTGTGCATTTACAGCGTGCACTCCTCAAGTCCCTGCCCACGTTCCCTCTGTGTTGCGCTCACTCTATGGGGCAAATTTCCTTTGCTATCTGTCAGGTTGCTAACAGCCACGCTTTTGAGGAATGAATCCTGACAGCGGGCGATGCTGTAGGCCCCTCACCTGGCCGGTGATGTTGCGGGTCATCCGCCGGTACTCCTCGTTAGCCAGCTTGGCCTTTATCCGCTCCAGCCGGGCCACCAGCTCGGGGTTCTGGGGGAAGGGCAGAGGCACCGTGAGCGCCGGGGGCCGCCACCGCCACCTCCCGCGGCCCGTGCCCGGCCCTCACCTACCCGCGGCGGCACCGGCACCTCGGGCAGGTCGATCTCGCTGCCTTCCAGGAGCTCGTGTAGGTACAGCGGGGACCCTGCGGATGGGGGACGGGACGGTTAACGGCGGCCCGGCCGGTCGCGGCCCGTCGCGCCAGGGGCGGCGCGGCCTACCTGCCTCCCGCAGCGCGGCGTGCAGCCTCCGCAGCAGGCTGAAGGGCACCAGGGCGCCTTCGGAGGCCAGTGCCGCCTCCAGCTCGGCCCGCAGGCCGGCGGCCAGCCCCGCCAGCTCGCCTCCCTCCACCGCCTGCCGCAGCCGCCGCCCGGCCCGTACCGCCGACGCCATCTTGCCCGGCCGCCGTCGCCTAGGCGACACGGAGAGCCATAGAGCGCGGCGGCGGGCTAGAGCGGCGCTGCTCGCCCCGCGGGGGCCGCCGGGAAGCGGAGGCGGGCGCGCGGTGCATTGTGGGCTGGCGGCGGGGTCGGCCCGGCCGCGGGATGTCGGGCTGCGCGGCGCGGCGGTACGTGGCGGCGGCGCTGAGCCGGTGCCGGACCCGCGGGCTGCCGCTCTGGGAACCGCCCCGGCCCGCGGGCTGCGGCCCCTGGGCGTGGGGGGAGCCGCGGCCCTCCCGCTGCTGCTGCCGCCGCGGCGGCACCTCTCGTCGCGGTGAGGCCTGCGGGGGGGGGGGGGGGCGGGGGCGTGTGGTGAGGGGGGACTGGGCCCGGGGGGGGGTTTAGGGGTGCTGAGGGGAGGGTTGGGGTGAGGGTAAGCGGTGTGGAGGGTCTGTCGGGGGGTTGGGGAAGGTAGGCGGTGGGGGGCTGCGAGGGGGTGTTTGGGGGCGGGGAGGTGGGGTTAGGGGCTCTGAGGGGGTGTTTGGGGTGGGTGTGGGGCTTGGGGGGCTGTTGGTCATTGGGAGAAGACTGGGAAGGATTTGGGGGGCTGTCGGGGTGGCTGGGGCAGGGATATGGGAGAGAGAAGGATTGGGCTAAAGGGGCAACTGGGCAGGGGGCCGGGGGGTGCCCAGGGCAGTTGGGAAAGGGGAGACTGGCGAAGGGGTGGCGGGCAGGGAAGGAGGTGGGTGACTGGGCAGCCTAGTGCATAGCGGGGCTCTCGTGGGGGATGCGTGGCACCCGAGGGAGGCAGGAGGTGGGGGGCTGTGCCTAGCCAGTGCCTGGGGCTCGGGTGCTGTGTGCCCCCTGGCCCGGCGGCTGGTTCAGCCCCTGTACGGCCACCAAACTACCTCTCTGCTCCTAGAAACCGTCCAGAGGGCAAAGTGCTGGAGACCGTGGGGGTGTTTGAGGCACCGAAGCAGCATGGCAAATACGAGACGGGACAGGTAAGCGGTTCTGGGGAGCGGATCTGACCCTGCGGGCTTGCTCCACAGAGGTCAGGTAGCCGAGTGATTTACCCGTAAGGAGGCTGCTGCATTGTAGTAGAAGGCCAGAAGTTTCACAGTTCGGTGCTCCTTGTCTCTGCTGTGTCTGCAGTTTGTCAGTCATCTGACAGTAGCCAGTTGATAAGAATCTGCAGCATGACACAACTGTTCCTACAATGGCATTTGCTCTGCTGGTCTTATTGAAGGGTTTTCTCCCTGTAGGAGCAGAAGAGACAATCACTGAATTTGAGAAATAACAACTAACCTTGTCATTTCTGTGCTCGTGACTCACAGATCTGTTTCTGCGTTCCTGAGAGGTCTCTCCCATGCTGGTCTCCTTTCTGCACTTCTGCTGTTCTATTACTTTATTACTGGTTTAGTCATTCACTTTTATGGGATAGAGATGACATGAATTTCTTCTCTCATCCCAGACTGTTTATGTTCCCTCTTTGTTTCTGCTCTGGGTTCGCACAGTGGCGATTCTCGCCCTATTCCCATCCCACGCATTCATACTCTTTGTAAATGTTTCTAGTTTTACCTCAGTTAACAGATTTTTTAAAATACTATCAGAAAAGGGCTTTTGGCTTCATGTTTTCTGTTGTATCTAAGTTGATTAAAGCTTGCTGTGTATTCAAATGCAATTATTTGTTCCTTTCAGCTATTTCTTCACAGTGTGTTTGGCTACCGAGGAATAGTCCTGTTTCCCTGGCAAGCCAGGCTTTATGATCGAGATGTGGCTTCTCCTGTCACAGAAAAGTAAGGATATGTTCTGGTGTATATGCTGTTGTACTGTTCCACTTACATTTCATATCGAGTTTCCTGGTTGGGGTAAACAAGTGAACAAGTGTTTTTAAGGAGGACGGTGGTATGGGTCTGTTTTGCATGAATGTAAACTAAAAGAGAGGTGCTTAAAGAAGAGACACTGCATGAGTATTAATTTTGTGTTAATTAGAGACAGGATGGAAGTATGAAGGATGAGAGTGTGTGTGTGTGTGAGGGGGAAAAAAAAAATGCTCCTGGCATTTTTTATTATTAAAAAGCCCCCTTGTGTTGCTTTTTGAGTTAGGTCTAGGCTCCTGTGTTAAAATTGCAGGCTGCTGCTTCTGTAGATTGCCAGGGAGTTGGATTTGTCAGCTGCCTCCCCAGTTTCAACCCACTAGGCCAAGTTCATCCTTCTTGTGGACTGAGTCACCGTTCGTTTCTCTCCCCTCTTCCATCCATTTCCCCCCTGGCCTGTGTTGGAGGTGTGCTGGGAAGGAATGAGGAGTAAGCAGAGAGAGAATCAGAGGGCAGTAGAAATGCCCACCCCAGACAGGAGGCTGGGCTGAGCAGGAAGAACTTCTGAGTCTGAAAACAGAGCTGTTGTGCCTGTGACAGACACCGTTGATTGTCATCTCGGCTCGTCTATCGTTGTGTGGGTGGCTGACATGAGTTTAATTTGGATGGAATCGAATGATTACAGACTGTGAAATGTATTTAAAAAAAAAAAAAAAATTGTTGTTTATGAATGTGCTTGGTCCAGGTAACAGCAGTTTGCTGCCATCCTGCACTTGAGCTCAGTGCTCTGCTTTTCTTTTTAGAAGTGAGAACGCGGCAGGCCATGGTTCCAAAGAGGTCAAGGGCAAAACGCATACTTACTATCAGGTGCTAATAGATGCCCGAGATTGTCCGCATATAGTAAGTAACCAATAATCTTGGTATTGAAACTCAAATATCTTCTTCTATATCAGTGCTTTAGATGGACAGGCACTGAAAGAAAATGGCTTTGATGGCTAACTTGATTGTTTAGAATTTTAGGACAGATTTGTTCTTCAAGTCATATTTTCCCCGTGAAAGATAATCTGGAATGTCACATGACGGTTTTCTGGATCATGTTTCCCCTTTCCAACCTGCCTTCCTCATCCTGGTGGCATTCCTATTCTGTTTCACGCAGGTCGTTATGAATGTGTGTTGTGGTTTAACCCCAGCCAGCAACTCAGCACCCCGCAGCCGCTTCCCTCTCCCCCCTCCCAGTGGGGTGAGGAGGAGGAAAAACAGTAAAACTCGTGGGTTGAGATAAGAACAGTTTAATAACTAAAGTAAAATAAAATACACTACTAACTAAGAATAATAATATAATCGTAATGAAAAGGAATATAACAAAAAAAAGAAGTAACACCCAAGAAAAGACAAGTGATGCACAATGCAATTGCTCACCACCAGCTGACTGATGCCCGAGCAGCGATCCACCCCTCCCGGCCAACTCCCCCCAGTTTATATACTGGGCATGACATTCTATGGTATGGAATACCCCTTGGGCTAGTTCGGGTCAGCTGCCCTGGCCGTGCTCCCTCCCAGCTCCTTGCACACCTGCTTGCTGGCAGAGCATGGGAAGCTGAAAAATCCTTGACTTAAGATAAGCGCTACTTAGCAACAACTAAAACATCAGCGTGTTGTCAACAGTATTCTCACACTAAATCCAAAACACAGCACTATACCGCTACTAAGAAAAAAATTAACTCTATCCCAGCCGAAACCAGGACAATGTGGGTTGCAGCACTGAAAATGTTCTTCGCTTGTTTGAGTGGAGAATTAGTCTAGAGGAATTAAAAGGAGAGATGTTCTGAGGCGAATTGGTTAAATAAAATAAATGTTACACGCTTTAGAAACCACAATAGTAAACTGAAATGTGGCTGGAAACTGGCCCATGCAATCCACACAGAAAGACATAAACCTCCCTTTTTCTCAGTCCCAGAGATCACAGACGGAAGCAGTGACGTTCCTGGCAAATCACGATGACAGCAGAGCCCTCTATGCCATACCAGGTGAGTAAAATGCACCTGTAACCTCTGTGGAGATGTGGATTGTCATGAGGTGAGGTCAGAAGAGTCACCAACAGTCAACTTCTGCTAGTGAAGCAGCAGTTCCTCCAGGCCATTCCTGTGGTGGATCTGTCTGTAGTTTAG
This sequence comes from Gymnogyps californianus, assembly GCF_018139145.2. Taxonomy (NCBI): domain Eukaryota; kingdom Metazoa; phylum Chordata; class Aves; order Accipitriformes; family Cathartidae; genus Gymnogyps; species Gymnogyps californianus. Next base: position 7,050,718 of record NC_059490.1, on the reverse strand, counting down.
GGCCATGCTAGAAACAACAGAATGACTAAAGTACGTGAAGCCCTTTCGGATAGATGGAAATTGGGCAGATTCTGATCAGACACAAGCATACCTACTTTGTGCTCTTGAGACGTAGATCCCATACGCATACCCTGTTGCATATGGGCTATTCTACTTTATTACCAGGACAGCTAGATCTCTTCTTGTCCTGTGCATTTCCTGCCCAAAGTCCTTTTGTGGCAGTGCAGTCACTTCCCAGGCAGTGTGTCTTTATCAGAGAAATCATTCTATGGAGAAACCTCCCAGAACAGTAATAACAGGGTTATTACTGGCCTGTTTCCTCCGTTCTTGCATGCGATTTTGGCTGCTGCTGCCAAAATCCTTTTCTTAACATCTCGGTAGTGTGATCTGTTTCTCTGTCAGGAGACTTCTGAGCTGCTCTTCAGAAGGGAGTTCAATGGCTTTTGGGGTTTCTTTTTCAGGTTTAGACTATGTAAGCCATGAAGATATCCTTCCCTACAGCTCCACTGATCAAGTGCCCATCCAGCATGAGCTCTTTGAGAGGTTTCTCACGTACGACCAAACAAAAGGTAATTTCTGGCTTCAGAGGGAACTCTTTAGAGCCAGATGCTTGAGGTACTCTATAACAAGTACCAGAACCCATCATCTTAGATGTGGTGTAAAAATCGTGGTCTGGTTTGGGTTTTGTTACAGTAAAGCTTCCTTTAAATAATTTTTGTAACTATGTGAAAGGAGTTGCTTTGAGGGGAGAGCACTCTGGATACACTATGCCTCTCCTCATAAACTCTCATCTTTCCCTCCCCACAGTTCCACCTTTTGTAGCAAGGGATACACTGTGTGCATGGCAGGAGAAGAACCACCCCTGGCTAGAGCTCTCTGATGTCCACCGAGAAACCACAGAGAACATCCGCGTCACAGTCATCCCTTTCTATATGGGCATGAGGGTAGGTCTGTGTTGCATGTCGCTGTGTTAGTTCTGCAATCTGCTTAACTTGCATGTTTTTCTAAGACCAGTTTACTGCCTGAAGGTACCTTCTGCTTACTGGAGAAATGACTTTTTAATCACAGTTGCAATTTCATTGTCATGATGTCCAGCAGAGGTATGAACATGAAACTGTTTTGTCATACATTTTTGGAGAACAGCTCCTGCAGATTGGCTTTTGCTTGTTATTTGTAGGATGGGAAATACCCTGTACTGTTGTGCAGAACAGCGTTAGCAAGATATTTAGGAAGGCTTGTGAATTGGTCCTTCACTGCCTCAGTCACAGATGGGCGTGTGCGTAAGGTGGCACCAAGGCCATCTGCCCTGTCATGACAGACATGTCTGTTATCCTGCCCAGTGATGAGGTGCTGTGGGTGTCTACCCCTGTTTCCTGGCTCTAATGCGGGTTAGAGGGTTTGGCTAAAGCCTTCGGGATTTAACTGATAACCGTGTGCTCTTTATAGCGTAAGAACTTCATGTGGACCATCCAAAATAATGAGGCTCCAATAGACTTCTGAGTGGGAGGGCTGGGAATTTCCTGCAGCAGTTTGATTTCCAAGTTGAGCCGAGCACAGCTGCTGGGGAGCCTGTGGCGTGGCAGGTGGATGTTTTGGTGTGGAACTGCAGCTTCTGTGGAGCCCGACTGATGTTTGTCCTAAGCTTGTCAGAAAAACAGGTGCCCGAAGGCAAGGAAACGGGTGTTTCTAAATCTGTAGAAAGTGCATAATTAACATGGAATCAACCCTCCGTAGTCACGAGATCCTTGCAAATCTCCCACCTCATGATTACATGTCTAGAGCAGAGCCAGTGCCAGGCGGTAGCTGATGGACTGCTTCGGAGAGCAGCTGTCTTTGTGCTCGTGTGAGTTGTCTACGTCAATCTGGCATGGAGCAAGAGCCCCCGTGCTTGTGCTGCGCTGACAGCTGAAGAGGTTTTGGCGCTGAGCGTTGAAGGGCAGCTGCTAAAATCTTTTGTTTCTCTTGACAGGAAGCCCAGAATTCCCACGTCTACTGGGTAAGTGCCTTTTGTTTCACGAAGCAGCTAAAGGGAAGGAGTTTATTTGCTGTGGCATCATTGCTGTGTGATAAGCTCTGAGGGAGAGTAGCCCTTGCCTGGCAACTGTTTCCCAGTATCGGCTATGGGTTATCAACTGTTTGCAGCTGATTCCAGTTCTTGATAACAGTCTTTCTTCTGTCCAGTGGCGCTACTGTATTCGCTTGGAGAACCTTGACAGCGAAGTGGTACAACTCCGAGAACGGCACTGGAGGATATTTAGCTTGTCTGGCACCTTGGAAACAGTCAGGGGCCGCGGCGTTGTAGGAAGGGTAGGTATCGTGTAGCTTCTTTTGCAAAGCGCAGCCCTTTGCTGGAGTCCTCTCGCTTGGGTTGATTTGCCAGTAAATTGCTTACTGGGCAGTAGAAATAGATGGAATAGGAAACTGGCAATGAAAAAAAATCACATGAGCTTTTCATCTGTTGTTAGTATGCATGAACCGAAACTTCACACTGAGTATTAGAGAATGATCCTAAATGACTGGTAATGGGAAAACTGGAATAATATGTGATTCTGGCACTACTCACTGGGCAAGTTTGCCGTGTAATCAGTAGCGATGCTTAGGTGTGGATCTCTCTCTGTTTTTCTTCTTGCTATATAAATTTCCTGTTGATGCCTGTCTGTGAAGAAATGTTAAGATCCGTTCCTGATGCAGAGTGGTCTCTTCTTGTCTTCTCAGGAGCCAGTTTTATCCAAAGAACAGCCGGCATTTCAGTACAGCAGTCACGTCTCCCTGCAGGCATCCAGCGGTCACATGTGGTAAGAAGCACTTATTACTGCAGTAGTGGTTTAGATATAGGACCCCACAGCGCTGAGCTGGGATGCAGTTTGCAGTCTGGAGTTATGGCTGAAAGGTGGCTGGAAGTGGACTGGATGGGACATGTTCGATAGTGAAAATTTTTATGAGCTTCTCTATAGCAGTATCCCAGTTAACGATAAGATGATCTATTGATTCTCTGCACCAAGAGAGGTTCCAGACTAATTTATCCTCCTTCTGTGGTCTATGCTAGACTGGATTTGAAAAGACATGAAGTAGTTCTCTGTCACCTTCTGCTGTACTCAGTTTGTCTCCCTTTCGGTCCTTGGTGCAAGAGGCAAGGCTTCATGCTGGTGTTTCCCTAGGCAGCAGGGATGTGTGCACTGGTATCCTGTCTCTTTGGAGAGGACTGGGCGTTGATTCTGTCCCTGAGCAAAGCTGTGCAGTTCTGTGTCCACGAGGAATTGGCACCTGGGGTTATTCCCAGTTTAGGCCAGATAAGGCCTTCAGTCTAACTGGTGTTCAAGTCCCCTCTTCTGCAAGTGCAGGTAGGAAAGTGCTCAGCTGAGTTGTTCTTTTCCTGTGCCGCAGGGTTAAAGCAGTTTCCCTCTGCATTTCAGCTGGGTTAGCACATTTAGTGTCATCTCTGTGTGAACAAGAAATGCACAGCCATCTCTTGCCTTCTGTGACAGGTCTTTCTGGCTTGCATTTGGGAAAAGCAAGAGAGCAGCTCTTAGCCTATAGGATATACCCTTGTTTTCCATGTTAATGCATTTTGAATTGCCTGAATGCATGCCCTGGGGAATAAAACCAGCTTGTTTAGGAGTTTTTCCCTCTGTGCATGCATCCTGAAGAGAAAGAGACAAAGGTTCTGCAGCTCAGAAGCTGCTCAGCTTGACTTCTAGTGTTCGATTGTGTCCTCTCCATCATAAGAACCTGTTAGTTTATCTCCACGATCCTCTTGTCCATGTCATGTTCTGCAGTACAGTCGTCTGTAGTTCAGGGCAGTAAACAAATTCTTTGTTTGTGCAAGGACAGGCAGATTCAGGTCTGAAATGCCCTTTCTGAAATGCAAAGCAGATGCTATTCCAAATTACATCTGTGATGGGATTTCGTATTGTCGCAGGCTTCTTAAGCAGTGGTGCTTCTGCCAAGAAATATGAATCTGAATTTACGTGTAATCAGTTTGTAAAAATAGTTCAGATGGTTCTGTCTCCTGTGGGGTGGGAGTTAGGTAAACACTGCCACAGATGCGTGGAGTGCGCTTACCTCCTGGAGGCTCCAATCATGACATCTTTATTCAGGAAATGTATATTAGAGATGTGATGTAAACCGCCCAGAAGTCTTCCAATAAATGAGTCATCTTGGCAAGCAGATGTACTTGCTGCTGGACCAGCCTTGCAAATGCAGCCCCGGAGTCCCCGTGCAGGATATGGAAGAGCTCATGCCTTACCTTCTAGCTGATGATTCCTAGCTGTGTTTGTCCCTGGCCTCAGCGTGATCTCTGCCATTATTTTGCAGGGGTACTTTTCGATTTGAGAGGCCTGATGGCTCCCACTTTGATGTCCGAATCCCACCCTTTTCTCTGGAAAGCAACAAAGACGAGAAGACCCCCCCCTCCGGCCTTCACTGGTAGAGCAGACCGAGTGCCGAGACCCAGAGACCTGTGTGTGTTGTAGACCTTTGCCTCCCCATTATGCTGCAGCCAAGAACACGGAGCTTTTAAACATTTTAAACCCTTTTTGTTTTAACTGTTGTCTAACGGGGAGGCTTTTTTTGAACTTTAATACTGGCTCTCTCAGGCTGCTTGTAAACATAAGCTGTATTACAGTTAACCCTTCCCTTTGTGGCACCTGCTGGGGTTGGAGCTGGGGGACGTAGATCTGTGCTGCTGCAGAAGACTGGCCCCCTCAGCAGGCCTGGACCCTTTGCAATGTGTTGTGAATTCTCTGCAATGTGAGGTTTCTCTAATAAACTGGCCCTTCCAGTTGCAACCAGTCTTCCTTTGTAAACCAAGGCCTAGGCTTTGCATCTCAGCCTGCCCCGGCTTGTTGCTCCCCCCTTGCCCATGTGCAAAGCGGAGTCAGCCCAGACTTCTTGCCGCTTCAGAAGGCAGCAGTGAGGCTGTTCCGAGGGAGAAGGAATGTGAGCTCAGCCTTCCTGCAATGCAGCTGCTTTCTGGGATTTAGCCAGCGTGTGGCGGAGCAGCCTGTGAGCTCCGCTCCTCGTTGTGCACAGCTTGTCTGGGCTGTGCGCTGGGGCCGCGCGAAGCCCGTTTTGTCAGAGAAGAGAGCGCAGAGGGAGGAGGGCGGGTTGGCAGGTAGTGCTGAGCAGGCTGCCACGGTGTCTTGCGTGCGTAGAGCACCGGGCTGCGTGTTGTGATAGTACAGGAGAGCTGGAGGGGGCCCTCCCCCTGCAAGGGCTTGCCTCGCTGCAGGGATGTGCGTCCCAACTGCTGGAGGATACTTCCCCGCTCACGCTGCGGCTGTAACCATAGTTCCTTGGTAGTTTCTGCTTTGGCAGGAAGAGCTTGTTTTAACCTGCGGTGCTGTCAGCCACAGTGAGGTGGTGCTTGGCTTTCTGCTCCTGCTTGCTCGGCTCGGCAGGTTGTGATTTTTTTTTTTGGTAGTCTGTGCGGACGGCCCTGCAGAACTGTGCAGGTCCTGAAATACCGGTAAGCTTACGGTGTATGGATTTGTATGGATTTGTGGGAATTTTGCTTTCACACGCGAAGGGCCTGGTCCACAGTGCAAATCAGGCGTTAGCTCTTTTTACAAGCCAGAGCGGCTCGTGGCAGCTCTGAGGATTACAGAGATCTGGAGACACATCAGCCTCTGTGGTGGGACCCTTCTGGCTGTCTCTGGGTTTCCAGACTTCTGGGTGACTCGCAGGGGCGGAGGTAGTTGGCTTTGTGATAGGAACACTAGGCAGAAAGAGTTTCAAACCTTGCTCCTTTCCTTGGTCTTGCTTAAATGACAAGGTGTAACACTCAGAGGACTGTTGCTTTTTCCTGATTCAGAAGTATCCTAGTTATCCCCTCTTCCCCCGAGTCCTCTCTGAGCAGCCTCTTTGCATTTGGCTCTGCAAGGCAGTGCTATGGGCTCCCTTGGCTGATGGACAAAACAGCCTTCGGAAATGACAGCGGGAGAGACTCGCATGCTGTCCCGCAGCCAGCGGATACCTGTCTAGAGACTTAACTACTACTGCTTAAACAGTGTTTTTCTGTCACCGGTCTCTTTATTTTGTGTCTTCCTTCCTACATTGCTATCTACATTGTGTCCGCTATCTACATTGCTTTTAGAGTTGAAAGGTTTAGACAGCGAGCCTGCTTTTAGGGGTAGAAAAGGATCCGTAAAGAACAGCCCACAGCTGACAACCCCCGTTGCTGCTGTCAGGCTGACTTATTCGCAGGAGGAAAAGGGGGGGATGACGCCTCAAGTTCAGAGGAAGCAGGGATCTTTAGGAACCTGCTTTTTCCTTCCCATTCATTTGCTCAATCGGGATCAGAGTAGCAGCTGCCCTGCCTCTCCCCGGGTTACCGACTTCAGCTTTAGTGGCAATTGCAACACCGCTGTAAATGTTTAACCCTATTGCTCACCTGCCCGTGTTTCTGGGGTCCTGTGGGCCTAATGCTTCCAATAACAAGCGGAGAGAGTTATATTCCTGAGTGATGGCGTGGTCCTGGGGGCAGGGGCTCTGCCAGCGCGAGGCAGAGCAGCTTTTGTGGCTGTGAGGCGCCTGTGGTGTGTTCGGTGTGACAGGCCGCCGGGACAGGGCTACGGCTGAGGCCTCGGGCCCGGGAACAGACATTCTTGGCTGGATAATGATTGGCAAGAACTGAGGTGATCAGTGCTGCTGGTAACAAACGGGGCTGGGATGAAGCAGCACGGGGAACGTAGGAATGTTTCTGCTCGATCAGTCTTTGTGGAGGGGGGCTTCATGCCTGCCCCAGGGCCTGGGTGTGATGCTGAGCGGCCTGGGGCTCGGGGAGGGCCTTTCCTCAACTGCTTCTTCCCACAGGACTGTTTCCAGAGGGCGGGCGAGCCCTCTCTCTGCGGGTGCGCTGCTTTCCTCTTGTGTAAATACCTGTACAAAGAACTAATCAATAAAGCGCTGAAGGAACGGCTGTCGCTCCTGCCTCTCATTCCCTCCCCCCCCCCCCCCCCCGCGGCGCTGACGGGCACCAGCTCCCCTCCGTACACGGGCCCTGGGGCTCGCCCCTGCCCCGCAGCGGTGCTCTCCCGTCCTCTCCCCGGGGGCCGGGCCCGCCGCTCCTCCCTCTCAGCGGGCAGGGCCGCGGCGTTGCGTCGGTCCGGGGCCCCGCCACCTCCGTCCCTCACGCCGCCATCTTAGTACGTGCGCGGCGCTGCGCCCTCCCGGCGTGCCCCGCGGCGCCGGAAGTGACGTGAGCGGCGCGGGCGGAAGCGCTGAGGAGGCAGCGAGGAGGCAGCATGGTGGCGGTGGGCGCCCACCGGCCCGGGCCGCTGAAGCAGCAGAACAAGGCGCACAAGGGCGGGAAGCACAGCGGGTCGTCGCAGCGCCGCGCTGGAGGTGAGGCGGGGCGGGTTCGGCCGGGTTCCTCACCGGCCCTGCGTGCCGCGGCCCGCCTGATCGTTCTCTCCCCGCAGGCCGCGTCTCCGTCAAGGCCCAGCCCCGCCGGCGGCTCCGCGATCTCAGCAGAGTGGACCGGCGGCACCAGGCGCTGCAGCTCCGCCGGCAGCGCAAGGAGGCGGTGAGGGCCGCGGGGGAACCGGGCAGGGCTGGGCCGCGCCGCATGGGGAACCGGAACCGGGCCGGTTGCGGGGGAAGCGGGAGACGGGTCGGTTCAGGTCTTTGCGAGGGGGAGGTGGGGAGCGGGAATGGGGCCGGTGCGGGTCTCGATGTGGGGGTGTGTCTGTGGGGACCGAGCCAGTTTGGGTCTTTGCGGGGGGATCAGGAGCTGGGTCAGGGAGAGGAATGGGTGCCTGGGTCAGTTCAGTTTGGGGCAAGCGTAGCGTTACTGGACTGACTGGGTTGGGGCTGAGCTGCGGAGGGATCCTGTCTTGATCTGGGGGGGTGAGATAGGAACTGGACTGGGGCCGGGGTTCATGCTCTGCAGTTGTGCCCACAGGTGCTGGCAGAGAAGCGGAGCTTGGGCAGCAGGGACGGGCCCCCGCACCTCGTGGTTCTGGTGCCGCTGCACAGCAGGGCTGCGGCCCACAACACCCTCCACTTGCTGCAGAGCCAGGACTCGACTGTTGTTCGCGTGGATGAGGGGAGAGCTGGTGGCTTTGCGCTCCTCTGCCCCCGACTCAAGCAGCGCTGGCGCTTCGTGACAGCACAGGCAGGTGAGGAAACGCTGTTGTTGGTGCGATTCTTGGCTCTGTACCCCTGGCAGCCTCAGTAATGGAGGTGTTTTGCGTGCAGGGGACCTTCACGCTGTCTTAGACCTAGCGAAGGTTGCCGACTCCCTCTTGTTCATCCTGGATCCTGCAGATGGCTGGGACAGCGCGGGGGAGCACTGCCTCTCCTGTCTCTTCGCACAGGGGCTCCCCAGTTACGGTGAGCGAGTGAGAAGCATTAAGGGCTTCTAGTGGGGTACAGGTCGAGGGAGTGCTTGATGGGGATTTACTGTTGCAGTAATTAAAAACTCCGTATGTTAATAGGTAGTCACAGGTCTTTGCTCTGTTTCTGAGCGTAGATCGGTCGCGTGAATGCCATTCTTGTGCTGCCTTGTTGTGTTACTACCCTGGTGGGGGAGTGCTGGAGATAAAAGGAGTGTTCTAGGTTTAGGCCTCTGGGTGCATAGTGGTGTCGGTGTTGTAATGATTATCTAGGCGTGCAGAGCGAAGGGATTCAGATGCTTTCTTGCGAAGTTCAGTTCCTGGGCCTTTATCTCCGTGGTCTCATTTAGTCTCAAAATCTTATCTCTGAAGACATGTTTTCTGTCCCGAGTGTTCTTTTGAATGTGTGAAACTGCCTTTGCACCTTGTGGTGTGAATCTGTTTGGTTATTTGGGTTGCTGATATCTGAGTGTTTGTCAGTGCTTGGTAAAAGAGGTATAAGAAGGTTTACGATCTGATCCTGAACTCTCTTCTGTGCACTGCTCGGTAGCTCTCGCTGTCCCAGGGGGCACTGACTTGCCACCTAAGAAGCGGATAGATGCCAGGAAGAAACTTGCCAAAGCCGTAGAGAAGCGCTTTCCCGAGGCCAAGCTCTTCCCCCTGAACACGGAGCAGGAGTCCTCGCTGCTCCTGAGGCACCTCGCCACCCAGAAGCAGCGGCATCTCGCTTTTCGGGACAGGCGGGCTCACCTGCTCGCCTATGCCGCTGAGTTTGTGCCCGGTCAGGAGAGCGACCTGGTTGGGACCTTGAAGGTGTCTGGCTTTGTCCGGGGACAGACCCTCGACGTGAACAGCCTGGTGCATATTGTGGGGCATGGAGACTTCCAGCTGAGCCAGGTGGATGCCCCCCCCGACCCCCTCTCTTTGAACCCCCGAGTGGTTAAAGGACAGAAGAGGAGTCAGGACATGGAGGTACAGGTGTGTGGGAGGTCAGGGCTTTGCTAGGCCCGTTAGAACATGATGTTTCTAAACTTTCATCAGGAAAATACAACTGGGTGTATGTGGTCAAGGGGAGGGGAAAGGGAGTTGTATCAGAGCCAGTAGGCCTGTGTTCTGCCGCTGAGCTGAGATTCCTTGCCCACGGCATGTGATGAACATTATGTTACAACGTAATGAATGTGATACTGAAGGGAGTTTCACTTCAGACTGATTGCCGGCTTGACTTAGATGTATTCACAGCTGGGGGCTCTGCTCTTGCCCTTCAGGATGACACTGTAGATGGCAGTGATGAGATGGAGGAAGATGTTAAGGTCCTGATGAAGGCAGATCCAAACAAGCAGGAGTCTTTGCAGTCAGAAGTGGTTCCTGATCCTATGGAAGGGGAGCAGACATGGCCTACTGAAGAAGAACTGCAAGAAGCAGAGGGTGAGTAGCAGCAATACTTCTGTACCTTTTCCTTATCCCTGTTAAGAGGGTTGTTAGAAGCCCTCCATCACCAGGATGGCTGAGGGTGGCTGTGAAGAAACACGCTAGTTGGGAGCCCAGGGCTTCCATTCCGAGTCCCATCACCTGAGTACCAGGCTGCGTGGTTTGCCTGGCAGTTAGCAGGGTTACACTTCAGCTGCCTTTTCTGGGCCCTGGCAAGTTCTGTGCTGGGAAACAGCGATTCTGGTCTAGAGCTGATCTTGGCTGGTGTTAATGTTGCTGAGGGAAAGGAGAATTGTTCCTGTATTAACTGTTGGTGGGAATCCTGCAGCTTCTCTGAAGGCAAACAGGAGGGTGGTGAAGGTCCCCAAAGGCACATCCAAGTACCAGGCTGCCTGGATTGTGGATGATGGAGAAGGCGGCAGTGAGAAAGATGATGATGATGATGACGAAGATGATGACATTGATGATGATATGATGGAGGAGGCAGTTTCCCAGGTACCTCCAAGAGCTGATACTGCGGGTGATCTCCAGGGCGTTATTGCGTATTCTAGGGCAATCCTGTCCTTCCAGCGTGCTCCATGCAAGGGCACAACACAGAGCCAGGATTTGCCTGGATTTCCATTGTTAAATCTCTCACGTGTATCATGTTGCTTCTTTGGCCTGTTAGATACTGAAATGAGGGACTGTGGTGTAGCTTGGGTCACGACTCACACAGTGCGAGTACACGCAGGGTTTGCAGTGCTGCATGGACATCAACAGAGCGTGTGTGCTCATGGGCTCTGTGCTGTCCTGTGTGTCAGGAGGGGGAAAGCAGCGAGGAGGAAGAGGAGCCTGTAGAGGAGGAGTGCGAGACTATGACCATTTCCGAGTGCTTGCGGGACGACCAGTACGATGAGAAGGTGGAGGAAGATGAACAGATGCTAGAGAGATACAAACAGGAGAGAATGGATGAAATGTTTCCGGATGAGGTGGACACGCCACGTGACGTACCTGCCAGAGTCCGGTAAGAAACAGGATGCTTTGCTGGGAGAGGAGCTGGAAGGCGCCTTTCTGTCTAGTTTGGTGAGATAGGGCAGGAAGCCTGTGATGTCTTAGCCGTGGTGTCTGAACCTGGCTGAAGGACTCTTGTGAAGACTCACTCCTAGGCTCTGAGGCTTCCAGGGGAGGCACTGGTTGGGGGGGCAGTGGGTGGGCCAGGGCAGCTCCCTGCGGCAGGGAGAGCTGGGTCCTGACCTGGGAGAGGGAGGAGGATGGCAGAGCCCTGAGGCAAGGGCAGGTTGTTTGGGGATCTAGCTGCTGTTTCTAGCACTCTGTGCATTAAGATCTTTTCTGAGAGCTAACGTTTGCTGTGCTCCCTTTGCCCTCTCTGAAGCTGTGAGTCCCTGCAGACCACAGAAGGTGCTGGCCACACACCTCAACTGGTGAAGTAGTTTGTCTTTCCTGTTACCTGTTCTCTAGGTTCCAGAAGTACAGGGGGCTGAAGAGCTTCCGGACTTCTCCATGGGACCCCAAAGAGAATCTCCCAAGGGATTATGCCAGGATTTTCCAGTTCCAGGACTTCTCCCGAACCAGAAAGCACCTCTTCCGGCAAATAGAGAAAGAGGAGACTGAAGGAGCCTCGGTAGCTCCCTTTTCTCTTGCTGATCTCTTCCCCTACTGTGTTCCCTTATGCCTAATAGGAAAGACTTGTCAGGGAGGTGGCTGGGTGGATCTTTCAGCCAGCTGGTTCTTAGCATGAAGCCGTGAGTTCAGATGATACTGTTCTCCTGAATTCCCTCTCTAACCCACACACGTTACTTCTGACTCTTTTCTATTGAGAGAAGCATTCACAACTGATCCTTCCTTGGCAGGTTGGCTGGTACGTTACACTTCATGTCTGCAATGTCCCTGTCTCAGTGATGGAGAGCTTCAAAGAAGGGAAGCCCCTAGTCCTGTTCTCGCTGCTTCCCCATGAACAAAAGGTGACTAAGTATGGCCCTGCTGGTATCTTGTAGGTATGCAGCTCCTTGTCCGATTCCCTCAGGCTGCATGGGTTGGAGAGGTTCTGGCTGCAGAGGGTTCGGGCTGAAATCTCCCCGCATTGCTTGCATTTCAAAGTAGGACGTTCCCTTTGGTCAGAGCAGACTGAAGCTGCCAGGGGTGTTTAGGCTGGAGTGTCTGAGCCTGGCTGAGGTGTCTGCATTGGTGACCGGCGATCCTTTGGGAAGCCATTGTCAAGAGCATTCGTCTCTGCTGCAATGTCCCGTTGTTTTCTGCTCTGTCTACCATAGCTTGCCAGCGCTGCTGTCAGCCCCCCACAGTGCGGTCTTTCTTGCAGATGTCGGTGTTGAATTTCCTGGTGCGTCGGCATCAGAGCAACAGCGAGCCGGTGAGGGCAAAGGAGGAGCTGATCTTTCACTGTGGGTTCAGACGCTTCCGAACATCCCCCCTGTTCTCCCAGCACACCTCAGGTTTGTGAGGGACCGGTGGGGTGGGCACAAGTCTGCCAGGAGGTGGGGCTGGGGGTTCTAGGGCAGGAAGCCTGTGATGTCTTAGCCGTGGTGTCTGAACCTGGCTGAAGGACTCTTGTGAAGACTCACTCCTAGGCTCTGAGGCTTCCAGGGGAGGCACTAAATAGTGGGGAGTGGAAGGGCTTGGGCAAGGCGGCTCACTCGTCCAGGCAAGGTGGTGGCAGGCTTCACGCAGTGAGCTGGTAGCTCAGAGGATCACCTTCATTCCCGGATACTCTGTGCCAGCAGAGGAGGGGTGTTTGTCACCTGTTTTCCTAAAGCACAGAGCCTGTTTGCCAGGGAAGAATGGGCTCAGTGGGGTTTCCCAGAGCTCTGAGGACTGCTGTTGGCCTGAACTTGATCATTGCACTTCTGTCCTAGCTGATAAGCACAAGCTGGAGCGTTTCCTGCGCCCGGATGCTGCCCTGGTGGTGACTGTTTACGCTCCCATCACTTTCCCTCCTGCCTCAGTGCTGCTTTTTAAACAGAGAAGTAACGGTAAGTTGGGAAGTGCTAAGGAGGTGGTGTCTGGGAAACAAACATTAGCAGGCCGTTCCCATACCCCACTTACAAGTGCATCTATCCAGAAAGTATGACTTGAAAAAGCTATCCCCTTCATCCTGTTTGAGCAGATTAATGCATTTCCATCCCCATTATCACTGGCACCTTTGTCTGTCTCTGCTGTGGGGTTGCTCTGGGCCTGGAACCATCTGGGGAAGGGGGTTGTGGTGGGGGAGGAGGTGATGGAGGCACCTTCTGTGGTGCTGCCCTGATGCGTTAGTGACTCTGCCTTGCAGGAATGCACGACCTCATCGCCACCGGTTCTCTGCTTTCCGTGGACCCGGACAGAATAGTCATCAAGCGGCTGGTGCTCAGTGGCCATCCTTTCAAGATCTTTACCAAGACGGCTGTCGTGCGATACATGTTCTTTAACAGAGGTACAGCTCATCTCTGTGTGGTGGGAAGAGGGGATGCGGAAGCAGAACTCCTGCCCCTGCGGGAGCGGTTGTGTTGGTGCAGCAAAGCCTGTTTCTTACCTGCCTTTTGTGTTTTGCTCTCCAGAGGATGTGATGTGGTTTAAGCCAGTGGAGCTGAGGACAAAGTGGGGTCGTAGAGGACACATCAAGGAGCCATTAGGTAGGTTTGATTTGGTATTTATCTCTCTGATGCTGGGCAGGATGTGGTCCTCCTGGGCAGGAGAGACAGCTCATGGCCTTTTCTGCTCTCTGCCTAGGGACCCATGGTCACATGAAGTGCCACTTCGATGGACAGCTAAAGTCCCAGGACACAGTGCTGCTGAACCTCTACAAGCGTGTTTTTCCTAAATGGACTTATGACCCCCACGTTCCGGAGCCCGTGCCGTGGGTGAGGAGCGAGAGTACGCTGCCGGTGCAGGAGGTGGAAATGGAATAAGTCTCCAGCATGCTGGAGTTTGTGCCTTAGCTCCCTGGATCCTGTTCTTGGCCTGTGCGCGGTGAGGACAGCACTGATGTCTTGGACGTATTACTGCTGGGGTCTGTACAGGGGCGGCTGTCTCACCAGCTGCTGCTCAGGTACCAGCTACAGGTATTTATTTTAATGGAAAATGTTTTCAAAAACATCTAAGTGCCTCTGTCTTGGTGGTGGCTGGCTGTGGAAGCCAAATGGGGAGGCTGTGTGCACCCCTTGTCTGGTGAACCCCTTGGCCCACTGTGGCCGTTGTCTTTCCCTCGTGCCCTGCCACAGCAGTGCGTGTGGGGATTTTGCTGTATCAAGGACAGGAGTTTGCTGGAAGTTATTGTGATGCTGAGAAAGAAAGGCGAAGTAGCAGCTGGGGAGAGTGACTGAGTGCAGCTCACTGGAGGCCTGTCCCAGAGCAGGGTGGCTGGGGAGGGGAGAGGAGAACAGGCAGTGCTTTGCTTCCAAGCCCCCCAGTAGCGACCCTTTACTGTAGAACCAAGCGACTCTGTGCTGTAGAGACCAATGCCAGCTTCCCTTATCCCTCCACAAAAACTTTCAAACATTTGGGGTTGTTCATCTGTTTTTAGTAGCGCACAAACTGGATTGTACAAATTCAGAGTGAGGTTTCTGTCGCTTGAGACACCGCTCCGTTTTCATTCCGCTTTCCCAGGGAGGTCTGTGAGCCAGGTCAGGGAGCCCAGGTCCACGTTTCCCCCGCACAGCACGATGCAAACGTTCTCCACGTCCCGGGGGACTGCCTGGAACTGCTCCGAGAGCACGGCCGCCACTCCCACGCCTGCTGTTGGCTCAATCAGCAGCTTCATCCTTTCCCACACCAGCCGCGTGGCTTGCTGTCGGGACAGAGCAGCAGCTGTCATCCCAGCAGCAAATACAGGCTGCTCCAGGGCTGCGGAGGGCACCGCGTGTGCACATCTCTCTGCAGCGCTCTGGGAAGGGAGAGCAGAGCTTCCGCCAGCCCTTTCCAGCTGGAGACAGTGTGGGTGTTGCACAGCTGCGGTGGTGTGCAGGGGCTTCTGCTGCCCTGGGAGAGTGTAGGGGTGAGAGTGGAAGGGCAGAGCACGGATGGAGGCGGCTGCCTGCTGCCAGCTACCGTGAGAAGGGAGCCGGCAGTGTTTACCTTGATTTCTTCCTCTGAGACTGTCAGGACATCATCAACCAAATCCCTGATGATGGGCCACGTGTTTGGTCCGATGCTGGTTTTAACTGCATCTGCGATGGTATCGGGCGGGTGAAGGTTGGGGGTCAGTTCCCCTCTTACCTTGGACTGGTAACAGTCATCGGCGTTGCGTGGCTCAGCAGCAAACACTTTCACATCTGGTCTCAAAGCCTGCGGGGAGCAGGAGGAGCCGCTCGGTTGAAACGTGTGCGTGCCTGTCCGCTTGTTGCTGCACGCGCAGGGGGCCAAGTAGGCCGTGCTGCTGCCGGGCAGACCCCAGGCACCCAGAGATTTTCACATCTAAAGACTAGATGTGAAACATTTCACGTTTCTAAAGAGAAAAGCTGCTGCCTGTCTTGGGAGCCCTGCCCTTCCCATGGGGAGATGCAGCCACCGCTTCCCGAACGAGCTGTTGCCTACCTTGATGGCAACTGCTATTCCTGCAATCATTCCTCCGCCTCCGACGGGAACTACGACTGCATTTACCTCGGGCGCCTGTGCAAAAAGGAAGCGTGACTGCTTCTGGCACTTCGGGTACCCCTTTTTGCTGTGCCCCTGCCTACGAGGAGCAGAGCCCTGGGCCGGGGCCGGGCCGTGCGTTTCCCTCACCTGCTCCAGCACCTCCAGGGCGATTGTTCCTTGCCCTGCAATCACCGCCGGCTCCTGGTTGGGGTGCACCATGATGCCTCCTGTCTCCTGGACTATACGAGATGCTGTCTCAGCTCTGGACTATGGGAAAGCGCAGATGGTCGCCTCGCAGTCCGGCTGTGCTGTGTCCCTGGCCGGTCTCCCCCGTGCCTTACCTTGTCACTGGGCTCGCACGGCACCAGTGTGGCACCGTAGGTGCGGATGGCGGCTTGCTTACAGTGCGGGGCTGTCCGGGGCACCACGATGTAGGCAGGAATCCCTGTGTGACAAAAGAGGAGGCAAATCCAACGGCCAAAAAGCCGCAAGCAGCCAGTTAGCGCTGCAGAATCGGGCCGTGCCTTGCCTATGCTAGATCCTGTACGTGTTCAGGAGAGGGATAGCCCTGCTTATCTCCAGGGGTGGCAGAGCTGGGCGCCTGGAGCTGCCTCTGCCCAGGAACCAGCTCTGCGTTTACCCCTGGCCCTGCGCCTGCTGCCTGGCTGAGCTGGGGCTGGAGGTCGGGGTATGTGTTACCTTCCGCCTGGGCAGCACAGGCGAGCGCCTGCCCATGATTTCCACTGCTGTGTGTCACGACGGCCCGGGGTAGCCCCCCTCCAGCACGCTCGCTTTCCTCAACGAGGCTCCTGACTGCGTTCAGGGCACCGCGGATCTGGAAGGAGAGCACAGCACCCTCGGTGCCACTGCCTGGGAGCCAGCGTGCTGGGATGTGCGGGCAGGTGGGAAATCTCCTTTCTTACAGCCTCCCCTGTGCCCTGGGAAGCACTTCAGCCCCCGTGCAGGGTGGCAGGAGCCACGTCTGCTTCGAGGGCTGGTGGGAGTCGGCGGAAAGTGATTTTTTTCCGGCACAAGAAGCGACCTTTGCCCGGACGGCAGTGCCGCCATCCCCGCGCACCTTGAAGGAGCCGGTCCTCTGGAAGAGCTCGCACTTGAAAAGCAGCCGTCGGCCAGCCAGGCGGTCCAGGCCCCCGCTGGTAAGCAGCGGCGTGCGGTGCAGCCGCCCGCGGAGCCGTCGCTCCGCCGCCCGGACATCGGCCAGCGCCAGGCGGGGCGGCCCGGCCATGTGCTCGGCGCTGCGCGGTCCGCGACCCGCGGAGAGAACGCGCATGCGCGCGGCAGCGCTTTTTGGCCCTGCGCGGCCGCCGTCCGTCCGTCCCGCCCCCGGCGGAGGGAAGATGGCGGAGGGGCTGGAGCGCGTCCGTGTCTCGGCCGCCGAGCTGCGGGACATGGTGGCGGCGCAGGCCCGCGCCGCGGCCGGCGGCGGACGAGGTGAGGGGGTGTCAGGGACCGGCGGGGCGGTGGTGGGAGCCGGGAGTCGCTGCTTGGGCCTTCCCCCTCCCCTCAGCGGCACCTGCCCGGGGGCGGGCCGGGCCCCCTCGGCCGCACCGCCCGGCTGGGGCTGGGGTAGGGGCCGGGGCAGGGCCGCCGCCCCGCTGGGCCCGCGTCGCCCCGGACATGGTTGTCGCCGGGGTGAGAGCACGCAAACGCCCACGCAGAGAGAACAGGGGCCGTGGGGAGGCTGCGGGGCGCCCGGGGCGAGGAGCGGCAGCCGGCGCGGCTTTGCCCCGGCGTCAGGTCGGTGCCTGCCTCCTCGGGGACCCCTCTGCCGCCTCCGGGGCCGAGCCCCTGGTAGCGGTGGCTTTTGCGTGGCTGTGGTTCGGTGGTACGGCCTGGTGCAAGTTACTGACAGGAGGAAAAAGTTGAGGAAATGCAGCGCGTAACAGCCCAGCTTTGGTGAAACGTTTAATTACACGTTGTCCAGGCTGTGTTTTCTGACGGGTTTTTCTGTAAATACAGTTAGAGGAGGAGAGAAACGCTACCGAGTTGTGAGCAAGGGGGGAAAATGCATCTTTGACTCAAAACGATCTGTTGGCAGAGCAGGGGGGCTGTTGGAGAAGGCAGTACCTGCAGACAGAAAGGCTCCTGCAGCAGCTGAAACCTGTAACGCTAAAACTTTATGCCTGGTACTTGCGTACGCGTGCTCGAGCCTCGTGTTGTGCTTCGTCTGTCCCTTTCTCAACTTGTTGGTGCTCTGAGGCAAAATCTGCTGCGGGATGCGTTTTGTAAGTGAATCAGGCCAAGGATTTGGTCAGCTTTGTTATACTTTTTCATTTTCTACTCTTACTCTGTGATTTCTTGTAAATGTTGACATAGATTTTCAGATCTGTTCTCTTGGACCTGCCTTGAGAGTGGCAGGCTCTTTGCCTTTACTCAATATTTCTCCTTGAATATTTGTCATGATATTTTTTTGTCCCTGGCTGATTTGTGGTGGGAATAACTTTTTTCTGTCTATTTTTCCCCAGAAAACATGAAGGAAGTGAAGGAGCCGAGACATCGCAAAGACAACAGGCGCCCAGACCTGGAGATTTACAAGCCTGGCCTCTCCCGACTGAGGAGCAAACTTGTGCCACCAAAGCACGAGGCCTCAGAGAAGGAGAAGAGCAGAGCTGAGGAGAGCAAGGAGGAGAGTGCCAGTGACAAGGGCTCTTTCGGAGGAGGGGCTCCAGTCATGGAGGATTTCAGCAAAGGTGATGGCCCCAAGCAGAATGGCCCTTCGCAGGAAAATGAAGAGACGGAGACTAAAGGTCGTCTTCAGAGCCAGGAGAACTTGTCCAAGCAGCCCGCTCCGGATGAGTGGTGTCCCAAGACCACCAGGAGAACCAAGAAGCCGGACCAGCAGATCTACCAGCCTGGGAAACGCCTGCATTCAGCTGCTAAAGAACCGTCCCTGCGGTCAGCTACTGAGGAAGTCACCAGTAAGATGGAGCAGCTGAAAGTTGAGAGAGATGAAGAGACTGAGAAAGGTACTGGAAAAGACAATAACAGGAAAACCAAATCGAGCAAGGAGGATAGAGAGGGGAGCCAGGCAGGGGAAGGAGTGAAAGCCTCAAGGGGAGAAAAAGGAAGACGAATAGAGCGAACCGACAGGATAAGGAGAACGAGCGACGAGGTGATGCAGGGGAAGCAGGGCTCTACCAAACGGTACTCCCGCTCTGACAAGCGGCGGAGCCGGTACCGCACCTGCAGCACAAGCTCGGCTGGAAGCAACAACAGTGTAGATGGAGCCCCGCTCGTGGACGGGGTGGAGAGGCGGCAGGAGCGTGCCAGAGAAAGAATACGTCCTAGGAAGCAGCTCTCTGCATCCTCCACTGACTCCTTGGACGATGACAGAATCGATGAAGCAGAAGCATATGTCTCCAGCAGGAATTTGGACAAGAAAAAGCGTTCAGAGCAGAGTCGAGCTTCTAGGAGTGAGAGCGAATGGAGCAGCAATGGCAGGGAAGCCAAGGGACCCTTTCGAGTCACATTTGACAGCAAGACTATGAACAGGGATATCAGTCTGGCAGGTACAGATAAAAAAAAGCCCCTGAAGGCGTTTGTTAGTTGCAATGACTCAGAGGCTTCGGAGGCGAGGAGCCAGAGCAGAGAGCCCCAAGGGAGGGGCCGTGGGATTCTGTTCCTGCCTGCCAACACAGACCTCTCTGCCAGCACCGCGGGCTCCCCCGAACCCAGTCACCCTGGGCCCAGGCTCCTGCTCGGCGGGGCTGGGAGTAAAGGCCCCCGAAGCAGGGGCCGAGGCGGCACTGCTCGCAGGCTGTGGGACCCAAATAACCCGGACCAAAAACCTGCCCTGAAGAACCAGACCGCTCAGCTTCACTTTCTAGACACGGACGATGAAGTGAGCCCCACCTCCTGGGGGGAAGCCCGCCAGGCCCAGACATCCTACTATAAGTTCCAAAACTCTGACAACCCCTACTATTACCCTCGGGCCTCCGGTCAAGGCCCCCAGTATCCTTATGGCGGGTACTCCCTGCAGTATCCTATGGGTCCAAGCAACGGCGTGTACCCAGGAGCCTATTACCCTGGGTACCCCGGCCAGGCGGGGCAGTACATGTGCGGCCCACTCCCCCCGACTCCTCTGAGTCCCGAGATGGAGCAGCAGATGCGGAACATGCAGCAGCAGGAGCTCAGCAAACTCCTCCGCGAGGCTGGGAACCAGGAGCAGCAGCTCAGCAATCTGCTTTCCAGAGACCGCATCAGCCCGGAGGGGCTGGAGAAGATGGCCCAGCTGAGGTTTGTGGCTGTGCTGTAGAGGGGTGTGTGATGGAGTCATTTCCAGGGTGAACTACCAGAACTGTTGTCCAGAGAATGGTGTCTCCTTGGGGATCTGGTATACTGGAGACATCAGTGTCTCAGAGACTGGGAGATGGGGCAGTGGCTCGCTTGCTTTTGATGTGCTGGGTCTGTTTGTCATGTGCCAGTGGTGTGTGGGTATCGGAAGGAAACTGGGGGTGAAGATATCATTTGCCTGGGCTGGGAGCTAAGCTGTGGCTTCTTGTGGTTATGGAATGCCTTGCCCACGTTGCAGGGAGGAGCAGCAGGACAAGCACCCGCTGCAGCTCTTGGGTTCTTCTTGCTCTTGCTGGAGCTGATCTCTCTCAGTTCTAGTGCTCTCACATGCTTTCAGTATTTGCTGGTGGACTTCTGCTTTCTTACCTGTCCTCGGTTATCTGCTGTCTGATTTGCGTTGTGGGCTCCAGGGGTGGCGGCTGTCAGCTTGTGCTTGCAAAGCGTTGCGTGGGTTCCTGATGCTGTGTAACAGTGACAGCGCCTTTCAAACGCCCAATAGTTTTGCTTTTGACGCCACTCAATGCTGTGACATACCGGCGGTCCAGTGGGAGTAGTCTGGTGATGCCAGCTAGCGAGAGGGAAGTCACACTGGTGCTTTGGAGGGTAGTTAACATGGCTGTAGCAAGTTTCTGCTTGGCATCTTTCATATTTACTTGTGACGTCCGTGTCTCCAGGGCTTCTCTGGAGACTTATTTTCAGAGCTGACTGGCAGCAAATCTAGCAGGCGAGCTCATTTCAGGGCTTGTTCTGTGTTTTGGGGACTTGCGCTATAGACCACAGGATGGGATATGTCTGCACTTGAAGCAGCACTGGAGGTTTCAGGTCTTCCTCAAGGTATCAAGGTCACTCAGAGCTGTTGTCTGGAGGGAGAGGAAGGACTACGCAGTGCTGCTGTGGCCCATGTGAAGCCCACCCTGCCCTGGGAGCGTAGGCACAGTTGGCCCCATCCCTGCTGGCAGTGTCCCTGCGTGTCGGTGTGTCTCCTACCTGTGTCTGAGTGCGTGCTGCCAGCCTGTCTGCGGAGCTGTGTTGGGGCTCTTGGATGCAAGTGCTGCTTATCAGATGTCCGTCTGCAGAAACGTCTAATTCTCTTGGTTGGTGTTTGTGCTGTCCAAGCGTGTGTGTGCAGGGTTTGGGGACTGTGGGGGGTAGGGCAGCAGAACCGTGCTCTGTGCTTTGCACGGGAACCTGCCAGCATCCTTCTCATATTTGTCAGGCTCTTCCAGGCATTGCCATCTGGCTTCGCTCTAGGCTTTACCATCTACGCTGTTGTACTGTTTTCTGTAGGGCTCAAAGCATTATGAGGGATAAGGCTGCCAAGGCAGTAACAGCTGAGGATCCCCTTTACTGTTAACTTGCCCCGCATATTGTGGAGCTATTTCTAGCCTGCAACTATTTTATTAAATTCAGGGGAGGAATTCTGCTCCAGCGTCCGGGCAAGGCCGTAGGTAGCTGGCGAGGGGAATGTGATTTCTGGGACTCCGAGGCTTTATTTCCTTCAGGTGTTATGTTCCCAGCTCTTGTTCATTTTTGAGGAAGCAGGGTCTCTGTTTCTGCTGTGTATTTTGGTTGGATGGAAGGGAGATGGGGATCATTTTAACGGCAAGATCTCTCTTGCCCTCTGGTTCTTTGTGTGTTTGTTCCTGCCCTGTAGTAGCCAGACTTTGTGCTCAGAAGGACCAGAGCCTGGCAGTGCACGCTTTCTCTGTGTTAGTATCAGGAGACGCTTGTGCCTTGCTGTTCCCAGTGGCAGAACTGTAGCAGAGCTCCTTGCTCTTTGCCAGGCCCTGATCCGTTCTGATGCATACGTACAAGGGAGATGGTCCTTTCAGATTTGCCCTCTTGGAGCAGGAAGGATGGTTGATTGCAACAGCTCTCGTCTCCCTCTGGGACATGTGTGGAAGCATGGATTTGCCATAGCGTGCGAGCCGGCTGAACTGCTGACATCTTGTGCTTGCTGGATGAGAAGCAGCAGGTGGCTCGGCACGTGTTCCCTGGCAGCTCAGGCCCGAGCTGGGCGGTTGCTGTTGTATTGACCGCTGATTGTGTTTCGCTGTAGGGTGGAGATGCTGCAGCTGTACGAACGGTGCATCCTGATGGATATCGAGTTCTCCGATACCCAGAACGTGGACCAGCTGCTGTGGAAGAACGCGTTTTACCAGGTGATTGAGAAATTCCGGCAGCTCCTCAAGGACCCTCAAGGGGAAAATGCCCAAGAAATTCGGAACAAACTGCTTCAGCTTCTAGATGAGGTAAGAAGAGAGAAACATCCCCAAACTCCACTAAACCTTTGAGTGGGATTGGCTGGTGTTTAGGATGGGATGGTGTAACTGGGCACCTAGCCTTCTTGATCCTGTTCATATCTCTGTGTGCCTTAGGCCATCCTTGTGCAAGGAGAATGCTCAGACAGATTATGGTTCAGTGTGGCAGGTGTAGGTCCGGGTGGACATTTGTTATAATTTAAACCAAGCTTGTTTTGGTGTGTTTTATGTTAATCAGAAATTAATTTAAGCTAAAACGCAATGAATGCCCTGAAGTGGAAAAAACCAGAAGCATTCCTGGAGGTGTTTGCACCATCTTTATCAAGTTTGCTTCAAAGTCATTCCGTTAAACTGTGCAGCTCAGTTTACTCTTTGTAGAAGGTAGGCTGACAGATCCAAGAGGATGTGTTAACTCTATAAGTTAGGTTGGTGGGAAGGGACTGCTGGAGGGCTTTAATCCAACCTCCTGCTCAAAGCAGGACTTCTCAAACACTAGATCAGGTCAGTCTTGATTTTTGTCTAGCTCAGTGTCTTGAAAACCTCTGAGGCTGGAGATCCTCCAGCCTCCGTGTTGTTTTCTGAAGAGAAACAGCCCAAACCTCAGGCAGAGGGACCTTCTTTCTTGCATATGGCAGGGGTGGTATGGTGATTTTGTGCTCGTCATCAGAAAGATTGTAACATCCAAGTATGTGTGTGTTTTGCAGGGCACTTCTTTTTTTGATGGCCTACTCCAAAAGCTGCAGGTGTCATACCAGTTCAAGCTAGAGGACTATATGGACGGGATGGCCATCCGCAGTAAGCCTCTGAGGAAAATGGTAGGTTGGCTTCCTCCTGGAGACTTCTCATCCTGTTAATCATATGCAACATGCTGAACTCAGTGTGCTGCCCTTGCCGAGAGGTAGGCAGCTGTACTCTGAACAGATGTCAGTACGTTTGCAGGGAATCTTTCTCAGCTGCTAGAGAACTTGTTGAACTAACTCTAGCGCATTAACATTTCCTAGCTTCGTTTGCAAAGAACAACTATTTTTGTACCAGCTCTGTGACCAGGGCTGATCAAGGGAAAGAAGTGTCCAAAGGTACCCTGGCTTTGCCTTAGATATTGAACGTCTCTTATTTCTGTCTATGGAATCCAGAATAATGAACAAGGAAAGCTAAGAGTTGTGCTGCCTCCCTGACACTTGACAGCGTATTGCCCTGAGCTGTGAGTGCAGGTGCGAGGAACAGCTGGGAAAGGATATTTTAGTCCAGCTCCATTCCCAGAGAGATGTGTTTGTCTAACAGCTGTCCTCAAATTGGTCATGGACTTAACAACTCTCTTCTGGAGAGAGATGGGATGTCGTTGTAAGAGAGGAGGTGTTTAGGGGATTGGCTTGCCCCTACAAATGCTGAACCAGTGCCATGGAGCCTTGTCACTTCATTCTGCTGCCCTTTTGTGAGACCTTCACTGTGTCAGTGACCTCCTCTTAGCTCTCTACAGTCCCTGTGTGCTCACTGGGTCTGCAGGTGAGCTAGGGCTGCGCAGGTCCCACATGATGTACTGAATGCTTCTTTCCAGGTGAAGTATGCGCTGATCAGTGCTCAGAGGTGTATGATTTGTCAAGGGGACATTTGCCGATACAGAGAACAAGCAAATGACACCGCAAACTACGGAAAGGCACGCAGGTATTGTGTTCTTCACTGTAGCACTGAGCACAGCTCTTCTTCTCCCTACAAGGGATGTATCTCATTTCATGCTTAAACTTGCCTCGAGCCAAAGAAGTCTTTCCACGCGTCTTTATTGTATTGCAGTCCTGTGAAGCTGAAAGATGTAGCCTAGGCTCTTTTGCTGTCCCAGAGAGCAAGCCAACAGATCCAGTCATCCTCCAGCCATCTAGTGTGGAAGTTGTCTTGTGCTGATCCTGCAGCAGGGAGGGTTTATGTTGTTGAGACTGGCAGAATGGCTGTTGTATTTTCTGGTAGCTTTTCAGCCAGGCGAGGTTCCCATATGTGTCTGTATGTTCTGACTGCATCAGGAGTTACTGGCACTTGTTGCTTCCTGTCACTCTTGTTTTTCTGATGTTTTTTCTGGAGCAAAGACTGGTCGGGGGGCAAGTGAGCCCGGCGTGGGGGATGGAGCCCTGAAATCTGTGGAGGTTTGGAGAACAGGGCAGGGGAAGCTGCTGATTTTGGGGTCTGTGGACATTGTGGAGTATACTGATATCTCGGGGAGGCTGGGAGGAACGTAGTGGGTTCATGGTGTGTCTGAACAATGTTGATGGATCCGCGTGGCATGATATAAGCTGGAGAGTGGAAAATAGAGAGGAGAATAGAGGGGATGAATGGACTGCCACTGAACGGATGCCTTTTCTCTTGGGATGATTAAGTATCTTGAAAATATGGGGAATGAGCTAAGGAACACGAAGGGTTTGGTCACAGCTGCCATGGAGCTAAAAAGGGGACTGAGAGAGAAACGTTCCCTGAATAGCCTGTTCTCTGTGCCTGAGGCTGCATGGGGGACAGCGCTTGCCGGGTCTGGCTAAACGCTCATCTTCAGGCTGAAGCCAAGAACATTTCCTTCTGCAGCTGTATCTGTCCTTCTCTCTTGTCCTGTGCCCCAGCTGCCTCTCCGGGCCAGGCACAGGCTCGCTGCCTGTGCGCGCTCTTGCAGGCAGAGGGCACTTGTGCAAAGGGCCTGTTCCCTGCAGGACTGCCAACGCTGCGCTGCGAGGGGAATTCTGCGCCCTTAACAGCAAGGAAGGCAACCTGACATCCTTTCAGTAAACCTTTCTCTCTGGTTCTTCTCTTCCTCAGCTGGTACCTGAAGGCTCAGCAAATTGCTCCCAAAAACGGCCGCCCATACAACCAGCTGGCGCTTCTGGCCATCTACACGGTAAGATGCTTATCAAGTACGTAGCAAGCATAGGGAGAGCCTCTGGGATGGCTGTGAGATTCCGTCTGGTGGAGAAAAGCATTGTTTAGGGCAGTGCTCCCAGATGTTTTTTTAAAAAAAAGAAAAAAGCTGATGGCAGGATGGACTGTGTGGATTCCAGCTGCTGTGGCTTCAGGCAGCTTTGTTAGATACACGCTACTCCCTCAGGCTATCGGCATTTTGGGGACTGTTCTGTGGGCTGTTAAGAGTGCAAATGTTTTAAAAGTGGGTTGTGTTTAAAGCTTTGCATGAGATTTTTGTGCTCAAGGCCGTGCTGTCATGAGGATGCTGTTTCTGTTTGCCGTGTCTTCATTGAACCTGTGGGCACTGGTCTAAGCAACATCCACACACGACTTTCTTAGGTTTCAGTTTTGCTGGCTACTCCAGCCATGCAGGAAAACTTACTTCAAGGAAGATGTGACAGCAGATAATGGAAGCATCAGGATGGGACACAGGGGCTGGTAGGGATCTGCCTGTTCACAACACTGAAAGACGCTGATTTAAAGCAGAGCAGTTCAGAAGTGCAGGTTCAGAAGCACATTTCCTTCATGGCTGGGAATGACCTTTTTGACTCCCAGTATGGGGCTTGGAGCAGCAAAGTGTCCTGCCCTCTGTAGTGGTTTGTAAGGCCAGCAGCATGTGGGCAAAACCCTAAATGGCTGTGCATCTTGGTAGCATAAAGACTTGGGGGGTGCCTTCTCACGGTATTCCCTGTGGCCAGCCTGTGGGAGAAAAGATGCTGAGAAGTTGCTCGAGCATGAGGGGATTAGCCCAGCGGCAGGCTGAAGTGAGGGGGGCATCCTGCCCCACCACTGGCAGGAGTCTGGCAAACCATCCAGTCTTCCTGGGCCTCTGCTCTTTGTAAAACTCATGTGGAGTCGTTTCCATATTCATAGTAACGTTGAAAAGAGTTATTTCCTGAACTGTCAGGAATTCAGTACTTATACCTTTGCCCTTTACCTTGATGTCTGGTGAGAGACTGTTTTATGTGAGCCCCTGGGTTTGACGGATTCTGTAGAAGCATGGGGGCTAGAGTAAGCGAGTCCGCAGGCTGCGGTGTCACCTGCAGTCCCTAACCCTGGCAGAGGGCTTGTGCTTTGTGCTGGTGGTTGTAGGTAGCTGTGAATGTGGATGGAGAGTTCAAGATCCTACTTGTCATAGTGTTTGTTGGCATGTCTGTCTGTCTCAGGCAGTATGGAGGGAGAGAGCACATGTATTGAGGGACAGGGAAGGCGAAGTATGTGGGAACTTGGCTCTGAATGCCCCAGAATGAGTGGCAGCTCTGAGTCTGGTTGTTTTTGCAGAGGAGAAAGCTGGATGCTGTCTACTATTACATGCGCAGTCTGGCTGCTAGCAACCCCATCCTCACAGCCAAGGAGAGCCTCATGAGTCTGTTTGAAGAGACAAAACGCAAGGTGAGTCTTGGAGCTGGGCTGCGGGATGCTGCAGCTGCCGTGCTAACTGTCCTGTGCTGGAGAGCTGTGACCCAGAGAGCAGGGTGATGGTGGCTTTTGGACTTGGAATCACCACTTACCTACTTCTAAGAAATTCCATGTTGGGAGTCAGATGAGAGAGGCAGCCTTCAGAATGATGATGTCCTTTCTACCTCTCCTCAGACTGCTTTTGGAGTTGTTTTGGGCAGCTGAATCTCTTGTTTCTGGGTCACAAACTGTAAAACAGCCAAGCTCAGCAAGGGCTGTAGGTTGCTGTGGTTTGCAGCATGGCCTTGGCATGCAGCATGATCATTGCTTTATCCCATAGGTGCCACACACCTATGGGGGTGGGCAAGAGAGGCTGCAGTCCCTTTGTGCCCCAGAGGGTTGCCCCAAGTCAAAGATACAGCACGTTGGCTGTCACGCTCTCCTAGGACTGGACACAGCTTTTCTTGTCCCAGGGCAGTTGGAGTTGAAAACCTCTCACTTGCACTGTCCTGTAGTGTCAGAAAGCAAATTCTGGACCTGCCGATGAGTTACTGTGGTTCTGAAGCAGGGGGAAGGGCTAATTTCTCCATGTAGATGAAATTATATACTTTGATCCCTGGGTGATCTGCATCTGTCCTGTCTGCCCAGGCTGAGCAGATGGAGCAGAGGAAACATCAGGTGCTGGATCTGAGCCCCAGCCGCCGGGGGAAGGGCAAGAAGTCCACATTGCGACAAGTTGGAGATGATGCCACGCGGCTGGAGATTTGGATCCACCCGTCCCACCCTCGTTCCTCCCAGGGCCATGAGTCTGGCAGGGATTCTGAGCAGGACAACGGTCTTGGGAACCTCAGCCCCAGCGACGTGAGTACTGCAGGAGGCAGCAGTTGGCTTTGGTGTCATGTGTTTGGAATGCAGTGGAATGACACTGGATCTGTTTTGTTTTCCTGTTGCTAAATTTTCCAGTGTTTTGGCTTCCCCTATGGGAGCTGTGCCTGGGTCAGGCTGAGGAGCTGGTGACCTTGTGCCTCTCATGTTTAAGGCATGTTGTTACCATCCATTTCTTGGCAGCATGTGCTGGCGTGGCTGATATGGAATAGGAGAGGCAGAAACAGAAGATGCTGTAAAATGCCTCTGCTGAGGGCTCTAACTTGGGTGAGGTTGCCGGTGGGAAATGAGGTCAGATGCTGAAGGTCAGGGTTAACAGTGATCCTGTAAGTTCTGGAAGTGGATCGCTTGTCCTGGTGCCAGATGATGGGAGATTTGCCCTGGGAACGTGAAAACCATGGTTTTAATTTCCAGTGTGTTATATTTGCTTTACTTGTTCTGCTGAGAGGCCAGACTAGTACCTTTCTTTTGCAAGGATAAAAGAAATAATTGATTAACAGTATCTCTCGTCAGTCTGTTCGAGCTGTGTACCTTGCAAGAGGAGCCCGAGTGAACTCTGTTTGTCAGGCACAGGAATGCAGGCGAAGGCAGTGGTGGTTGGGAGCTCATCCTCTAGGAATCCTTGCACTGCTTTGGCACATGCGGCTTGCAAGAGAACTTGCCAGGGAGCTCTAGGCTGCCTGTCCTAAAATGGCTGTTAAGGATGTGAGTTTAGCAGAACTGGGAAGACCTTCTCCGCATACTGCGAGGCCCAGAGCTTCTCGGATACAATTGCACTTTTATAACTAGTTTGTGACTTCAGCTGGGTGGAACTGGGGTGAAGTCTTGGAGCTTTGAAAGATAAGCTCTGGCACATTGCTGCAGCATTTTTAAGATGTTACTGCCCTTGGTTGTTTTCCCTCTCCTCAGCTTCTCTTCTGGAGACCTTTGCTTCCTCAGCATCATTGAAAGGAACGTGCCAAGCTTTAGCCTCTCCATAAATCATTGAAGAAGATGCTTTGACATATGATGCTGTGAGCGTTTTTGAGGCACTAGGAGTTTCTCTTTTGCAGCGCTCCCATGTGAGGTAGTGTAACCGCTAGCAAAGCGGGGGGCAGCAATGTCCTGTTGTTTATAGTGCAGCGCTGTTTGCTAGAGCTTGCCCTTGGTGTGTTCAATGGGGGGCTGTGCTCTCTGAAGTGCAGGTTGCTGGCAATGCCTGTACAGATTGTGTGTCTGATTACTAGCATTAGTCTTGATTTCTTCATCTGTTTGAAATGTTGGCCCGTGGAAAGCACGAGCTTTCTGGTCGTGGAGGGGCTGCACGATCAGAAATATAATGGCAAAAGGGCAGGGGGAGCTGGGGGCCCGGTTTCGGGCACTGCTGGTTTTGGCAGCCAAGATACTTGTACTCATGCTGCCTGTGCCTGCTGCGGTGCAGCACTCCACTTGTGTTGGCACAACTGCTTATGGGGCTGTGCCGTGGCAATGTCACCGAACTGATCTGGATTGAAAATAACCAGGTGGAAAGGAAACCTTAAATCTGTGTCGCTGCCAAAGTTCCCGAGCTGTGGGCTGGATAAAGACAGCAGCTCTTCGGGAAGCTCTGGACTCCTTGCTCCTTGAAGCTTATAGCCTCTTAGCCTATTTCTCCCTGCCTCTCTCGGTAGTTTGCAGCTCCTTCTCTGGAAAGGAGCGGAGCAGTCCGTCTGTTGCCACTGTGTGGCACTGTTTGGCCTCGGAAGGGCCCTGCCTGCGCCAGGGGCAGGCAGCAGCCCTCATCCTGGCAGCACCTCTGCCCCACATCCCCCAGCCGGGCGGAAGGGAACAGCTCTTCTCCCAGGGGATGTGTGCCAGTGCTTACGTGTCATTTTGGGGAAATGAGTCTAAATTTGTCATCGCCTCCTTGGTCCCTTCCTTGCCAGCTTTAGCCCTTGAAAAGGCTGAGGCAAGCCGTGTTCCTCCGTTTGTACTGACAGCTGTGCTCTGCAGGTAACTCCTCAGGCATCAGTCTTTATGGCAGCTGTTTCTGGGCCAGAGAAGGGAATTTTACAGGGTAGAATGGGAAAGTGTTCAGCTTCCAGAAGCAGATACAACTCTGCAAGCATACCCTCTAACAGCTCTGGATGTGTACTGGGCAGAAGTGTGGAAGAGAGGCTCCTTGCACCCTTCAGACGGAGGCTGTTCCTTCAAACCCAGCCCAAGCCAAAGGTGACTGGTGTTTTTACTGTGGAGATGCTGGCTGTTTCACAGGTGACAAGAAATGGATTTGGGATGTTTTCTGTCCTTAGTGGTCGCTTTCTTCATTGTGCAGGTGGTTAGGTGCCAGGCCTGTGACGTGGCACACTTGGCAGGGAGATGCTGAACGATTACTCTCCCAGGACCTGTTGATGTGTGCGCTGTCCCCGTCAGCGAGCAGAGAGTCTGCGCAGCACATGCTTGTGCATCTCTTCTCAGTGCTGACTTTATTTTTCCTTATGCAGCCCTATACAAAGACACAAACATCCTTACTTTATTTCAGGGTTAGGAGCCAACTGAATGGAGTTAGTAGAGCATGATGGCAAGTCTGTAGAAGGCCAGCTTGCACTGCAGCCGTTGCTGTGACAAGGGAAGGTGGCGTGCAGAGCTGGCAATTTGCCTAGGCACTGTGTGTTTAGGTAGAGGCTTGGCATAGCTGCTTCTTTCACAGTTTGCTACATCATCTTTTCTAGGAAGATGCAAAACTGAAAGAATGTACCATCTATCCACACCGAGGGGCATACATCTCTGGCCCCTTCCTCAGTAGCTGGATTCAGCACTGCTGGCACGGAGGGCATGGGACGGTTTCAAAGCAAGCTGAAGAAGTGTTTGGGTTGCAGCCTGGCTGTTTTGTGCTTAGGGTTTTGTCTGTTTATGCCCACAGCCTTTTGGGGTTTCGTTCTGTGAATGGCTGTTCTCTGTGGTCTCTTGTATGTTGCGTGTTTCTAGGTGTGCGGTGGCAGGAGAGTCCAGGCTGACCCAGCACCCTGCTTACCTGACAATATCAGGTCACTTCATGTGGGATTCCAATAAGAAATGCAAAAAAGGAGGCTGAACCAATGAGCAGTTGTGTTGCTTTTTTAAAAACAGCTGGATAGGGCAAAGTGAGCTGAAGAGCTGAGTCTCTACCATTTCTTCTCTGCCACTGGTTCCATTTGCCATGGGTCTGTATTGATCTTAAATCTGATTGTACCATATGCAACGTACTGTGCAGACTATGAATTGGTAAAGTAAACAGGGCAAACGTGCTGTCAGTCTCTTGAGAAAGCGTTAATATTACACTGAGTTTGAGATTTTAATCACTCCTGTCAGGAAATGCTGAGTTAAGGTTCCCACAGTTGCTATTGCCTGCTGCCTATGCTCTGCAGTAGATACTTCCTTGTGTTATCACGCAGCATGGATGCACTAATAAAGATTACTCCATAGCTGCAGCTAAGATTAGGGAAGAGAGATTTTCCCTTGGCAAGACAGTAATTGAATAATACTTCACTCCAGATGTCTGAATACTTCAGCATCATTAAAGAATTAAGTCTCCTAGCCTCTTTGTGAGAGGTCAGTCTTGTAGGGCCACCCAAAAAGCTCTTAGGAAAGCTAAGGCCAGAGTCCAGATTTGCTGTCTCAGCCCTGGGCGTCGGCAGCAGGAACCTTCCCGTTTCCCCCCAGCCTGCTGGTTAGGGACAGAGGTGTTGCATTTTGCCTGGTGCTGGCTGCCCGTGGAGCAACAACCCCTTTGCAGTAGCAGAGAAATTGTGGTGGAATCATTAGCTCTGAAGTTCAGAGCGTGTTTTAACCTCCGTTTCTTTACAGAGGCTTTCTTCTCAGCAGCAGGGAGTATGGACAGTGCATCAGGGTTTCCACAAGTGAGCAGTAAATACCACCAGGAGGTCTACCAAAAAAAAAAAAAGTCAAGGTTCTGTCAATAGGCTGAATATAGAGGGTTTCTTACTTTTGTGTTTCTTCTTTGTTACCTACTGTACTTGTCTTGGAAGCTTATTATACATACAGGTGTCACTCTGTGCTGGTAATGGGTGCGAATGCCAGGAGACAGATCGGCAATGTCAGAGCTGTAAGCAGGGCATATCTTTGGGTGATTGTTTGTATTTTCTTTCGGATGAGTGATGCCAGTCTGTTTTGGACCCCTTCATCTCCTTCCACCTCGCAAGTCCTAGAAAAGGAGATGCAGGGAAATGGTCCTCTGCAGCTGGGTGAGGGCCCTGTCTTCTCAAAGCAGCAGAGGTTGTGAGAGCTGTCCTGCTTTTTTCCCTCTAGGTCAGGATTCAGCTAACTGGGAACTTATCCAGCAATGCCTGGTTGGGGCGTTCTTCACAACTTACTGTGATTTGTTTCTTTCTGAGATGAGACATCTCTAAGGATTCTCACCTTCTGTCTTTCTCAGTAGTTCTTGCCTGCTTAATTTTATTTCTGACTTTGCGTGCCTCACCTGTGCACCATGATGCTGCGTCCACTTACACTTCTGCAGCCCAGTTGCAGTCCAAGGCTGGAGAAGGCACTTTTGGGAATGCTTGTGCATCCAGGAGCACTGGGGAGTCCTTGGGGCTGCCCAAGTCGCTGCCTCAGCAGAGGCCATGTGTCTTTAGTGAAAAGGGTCACTGTCCTAGTCAGCTCCTGCATGTTTCACATCCGTTTTTCCTTGGCGGTGTTTGTTGTTTCTGGTCTGTGCGCTTGTTCCTCTTGGGCAGCAGCTGCTTGGGTGACTGGGCTGGCTCCTTCTCCTGGCTGGTTTCAGTCAGTGCAATTTTTTGTCTGGGGGAGCTGTCTCTTGGGCTCTGCATCTGGAGAGGGGTGCTTCTAGGGAGCAGTGGGATAAAACCTCACGTCAGTCTGGTAGCAGTTTTGGTGCGGGTTTCTTGGCCATTTTGCTCCATCAGCCTGTCCTTTGCTTGGACCAGTCACCCACGGGAGTGGTAGTGATCTGTGTTCAGAGTTGAGGTTGCTTTGATGTCACTCCCTGTGGTCCCTAGGAGCATCTGGTTTGTTAAAAGGCTGTGGTGGTGTGAGCTGGGCGTCTGTGAGCGTGGCCCAACTTTGCTTGTGCAAATATGCCACAGAGGCACCCCTGTTTACTGAGAGCGGCTCCCTTCACACTCAGCTCTTTTCTCACCTTGTAACTCTTTTCCATTACACATGACTAGAAATAAGTGACAGGCAAAAGTGGAAATGATGTATTGCTATAACAATGGTTGTTCTTCCATACAGATGTGTGGATAAGAGGCTGCTTGGGAAACTCATTGTTTCTGGGGTGTCTGTCCCTGAGTCTGCTGCCAGGATGGTGGGAGCATTTCTCCGCACTGCCAGCGTGGCTGGTTGGTTTTTCTCAGGACAGTGAAAGATTGATCTTTTCTCTTCCATGCAGGCTCTTATGAATAATCCCCGCTGGCTGAAGTACAGGGCTCCCTCATTTGCTACCTCCATGGTGTCAGGTGGGCAAAGCACTCAGAATGGTCCTTTTTTAGGAGCCTCTCATCTGGAAAATAAGTCCGGGCAGCTGGGGCTGTGACTCTGGTTTAGATGGGCAGTGTGAAAGCGCAGGCATGCCTGCCTTCCTCCCACTGCTGGGACATGACTCCCCAAAAGAGTAACCCTGCAGGCTGCACACGATGCCCTGGAAGCCTGTGCTGACTCTTGCATGCTTTCAGGGTTTTTCTTTTACCCAACACTATATACCTGTGCAGTGAGTGGAAGGAATGGAAACTGGTAGACCAGCAGTGCGTGGAGATGCCCAGCGGACTGTCTGCTGAAGCCATTTCTCACACTTGTTAAACGTCTGAGCTGCACCAGAGCGGTGGCGTAGGTGTGTCCCCAAAGGGAGGGGACACACGAGGGAGTGCCCCCTTGTTTTTACTCAGTGCACAAGCCGGTAGTGGGAAATACACAAGGTCTTACAGCAAGGCCTTGGGTCAGGCTGCCATCAGCGCCTTGTCACAGGAGGGCGGCTCGTCTTAAGTCAGGAAGTTTCTCTCTGCTACGGTTAGGTGCTCTCTAGTATTTAATGTGAATGATCCAGTCTGTGGTCTGTTGCGTTATGGTCTGCCCTTGCTGTCAAGGGAAGGCAGTGCTTCCCCTCCAGCCTGCTGCTTGTTGCTATATTTGATCCACACTTCTGCAGTGCTGCGAGCCTCTGCTTGAGCCTCCCCTGTGGCACAAAAACGAGCAGAGAAGCTCTCTGGGGCCGGAATGCTAGGCACTAGCAATTGGCTGAAGGCTGCCCTTCCTTATTTCCGTCCTTTATCCACCACCCACATGAAAAAGCAGCACAAGATGTTGCATCCTTAATTTTTGTGCCCAAAGCGGGACTTGAGAGGGAGAAACCTGGAGTTCCCTCTGTCCTGCCCAGGCAGCCTCCTTTCCTTACCCCTACAAGCTTGCAGGAAGCTGTTGGGTTTGGTTACTCATTCATGGAGGTCAGGACTAGGTCTGGTTTTTTTTCCCTTTGTGTTTAGGAAACAGTTTACAAACTGTTTTGAGCACGGGGGAGCTGGTGTCGTGCGAAAGAGGCTTCTCAGCCTCTTTACTGCTGGACTTGCGTTAATTCTCTGCCCTGTCTCGTTTTCTGTAATCTCTTTCTTGGTTGGCAGCGTGAGTATTTCTGAGTGCTTTCCCCAGCCTGCAACCCCTCCACCTCCTAATATGACCTCAGTCACCAAACCACCTTGGGGCTTTATTTTTACTCTAGCCGTTTTGTTTTGCGTGGTAAGGTTGATTTCTTTCCCCTAGCAGTGAGAAGACTTCTCTGCGGAGGAAGTAAAAGAGTGCCAGGCTGCAGTTGAAACTGGTTAAACACGAAAACCACACTCCTAGCCTCTCTGGGTTTGAGACGTGACATTCAGCCATGCAGCTTAGCACTAGCTTTTTTTGCCCGCCAGTTGTGCACCCCCCTGCTTGCACTTAACTTTTTTTATAAACTCTGCTTTTTACTTTAAAATGCTGGTAAAAACCTTCTCGGCTGCAGTTCCTGCATTAGCAATCCAACCAGAAACGCTGTTGCACCCTGCCCAGGCTCGTGATCTTCCGTGGATGCTCAGTGCTGCTCCACTAAAGCTACTGGAGCTCGGCAGAGCTCGCAGAGCCTGGTTACCAATTTAGCTTGTGCATGCATGTCGTGTAGAACCCACATGTTGCTTTCCAGCGCAACTTGACCTTTTGTCACTACCCAGAAAGTGAAGGCTAAGCTATCAGTAAGAATTTCCAGAAGTTGGTGTTGATCTCTTCCCCCCCCCCCCCCCCCTTTTCTTTTTAGACCATGTTGGTGGTTTTATTTAACTGTGAAGAACAAGGCAGGGGCTAATGTTACTTGAATGGGAGAGACACCGACATGTTCTTCCGGTAACAGGCATCTGGTGCTAATGTGTGTAGAAGTATCGTTGTGGATCAGAGGTGGGTCCGCTACAAGGACATCAATGAGTTATGCCTGTGTGAGGGGCTCTGCTATATCCCAGTGCTCAGAGAGGCTGCGGTGAGGGGAGCGAGACTTCAAGTTCCAACAAGCTTCTCATACTCTAAAACCAAGTACAATCATCCAGAAACCGCCTTTCCCTGTCAGTCACTCTTTCCTCATTTCCTCTCCTGCTGGTGCTGATCAGCCAGGGATTTGTGTGTAACCAAACCCCCTCCTGCTGCTGCACATTAGTCCTTTCTCGTGGCAGCGGATTTGATGATCCAGGCACTGCAGAGTGGTGTTGGGAGGGAGAGTTTGCACTTCAGACGAGAACACTGCCAGAATTGGCAGTACTGGTAAAGGAAGTAAAATGCCTAATAGCAGGGTTGGGAAATTTCCCAGAGCAGGGTGAAGGCTGTAGACAGTGATTTATCTTGAGCTTTTTTTTGTGTTAGTCTAACCTTGATCTTTGTCTGAAGTTGGCCCAGGCCAACTTTTTCTGCTGTCTGTTGTACACTTTTTGGGATGAGCACCTCATATTCCACAGCCAAACCTCTTAATTCTGCCATGGGGAGTGTTTATTTCTCTTCAGTGTTGAATGAGCCATTTCCAGATGGGCTTCGTATCCACTGTGGAGGTGGGTATTAGGAAAGAAATTTCCTTCCGGAGGATCAGGGAGTGGAACCTGCTGGAATCTGTGTCATTTCCTCTGTCCTTGGCTCTACTCTTCCTCCCCAGAGGATTTCATTGCTGCGTAATTCAAAGTGGAGAGGGAGATGCCTTCGTGCCCTGTGTTATGCTGCCCAGGTAGAAGCGAAGGCTCCAGAAGTACTCCGGGAATGCAGCAGGGTGGACAACCACCTCCAGGTTGTGGGAGCTTGGGGCACAGGCTAGTTGCGAGCAGCTCCCATTATCCCTGCTGGTGAGCGTGGCTGGGAGAGCGGGAGCATGAAGATTGCGTGCGATAATGCTGTCATCCTTCTGGAAGGCTCTGCCTCTGCTCAGCCTGTTGTCCAAATGTCTTCTCGGTTGGCCTAACTCCATCCTAAGCCTTTCAGGGTTAGATCTCTTCAGTCTTCACCCTTCTTAATTTCTCATACTGTCTCCCTCCTTTGTGCTTTAACCTCACAAATGATCTACTCTGGAGCAGTAAAGAAGGCTGAAAACACCCTGAGCTACATTAGCAGGAGATCTCTTATGACCAGAACTTATCACACATTTCTTGGTGTCAGTTTTCTATCACAGGAAAGGGATGCTGTTTACTCCTGGCAAACAGTATGTGTTTGAGTATAAGCTGCTTTTTGCTGGTTGGGGCTGCTTCAGTGCACAGCACGTGGCCTCCCCCTTACCTGCTGGACAAAGAATGGCTCTGCCTGGGTCATCTCGCTTTCAGTGCTTAACCAGATGCAGCCTTGAAGAGCTGAGCTTGTATCCTAAACGACCTGCAGCACCAGAGCCAATTTGTGAAAAGTTTTGTGTTGAAAGTTAACTTGATATCTCAGCTGAGGACTCTATGGCGTGTTTGCATAGATTCATAGAGTTTATGGCCAGCAGGGACCATTAGATCATCTAGTCTGATCTCCTGTATATCACAGGTCCTTAAATTTCACCCTGCTACTCCTATATGAAGCCAAATAACTTGTGTTTGGCTAAAGCAAAACTTCCAGAAAGACATCCAGTCTTGAGAATCCACCCTTTTCCTGGGGAGTTCGTTCCAGTGATAATTGCACTGGTTCTGAAACACTTATACCTTATTTCCAGAGTGAATGTTTCCAGTTTGTTCTTGTGCTTTGCTATTCTGCGAGTGTAAAGAGCCCTTAAGTACCACGGAGGCACTTCGCACCCTGCAATCAAATCGCCTCCCAGTCTTTTTTGATACACTAAACAGATTGAGCTGTTTAAGTTTTTCACTGCAAGACATCATTTCTAGCCTTTGAATCACTTTTATGGCTGTTTTTTGGACCCTTACCAATTTTTCAGCATCCTTTTAAAAATAAGGGCACTAGAACTGGATACAGTATTTCAGTGTCAGCCTTGCCAGTGCTGTATATAGATGTAAATGTGCTGTCCAGTGCCTGCTCTCTGTTTGTACATCTAAGGGACGCGTTAACCCTTTTTACCGGACATTGCATTGGGAACTTGGCTGCTGTAGTCCCTAGAGCCTTTCTGGAGAAGCTGCCTCGGGCACAGTCTCCTGGAGACTTAATTTTACATGATCCCAGATGCATAACATGATATTTGATGCTGGAAAACCCCAGATTTTGAAGTGATTATAATAACCTTGTGTGAACGCGCTGTAGTCATCGTTACTTACTGCTCCATTCGCCTTTGTGTCACAGGCAGTTTGACAGCAGAATTTGCTTTCAGTTCGTTGATTAAAAACGTTGCTAGTGGGTCTCTACCAACCTCTTTCTATCCAGTTCAGTGAAGGGCCCTGAAGACCGCTGCTTTTTAAGAGTTTACTTAGTCAGTTTTTAATCTATTTAATGGTAATATTTTTTTCAAGAATGTTGCATGTTACTAATTTATAGAAACCAAACTTAGATACCAGTTTGGTTGAAAAGGAAATAACACGCATATAAATATTCTATTTGACCTATTTTCCTTAAATTGAAAGTTCTACTAGTAAATATGTTATTAAATAATGTTGGATTTATTTATAGGTCAGGTGTTTGTTTCGGAGCCAGTGAAGTTACCACTGCTTGATTTTTACGTTACTGACGTGCACAATTTTCTTGCTTATGTTTCTCATCTCACCTGCTCCCTGCAGTGATGAAGGGAAAAATCAAAAGCTCATTGGTTTTGCTGGGGGGCTTCCTAAATGCCTCTTCTTCTCTTGCTGGGTTGCTGGCTTGCAACTCTTCTAGCCATGAGATGTGTCCTGGAGCTGCTGCAGTCCTAAAGATCAGGAAGCGGCACGGGTGTCTCAAGGTCTCTTTACCAGGGAATGAATTTTATATGCCTCAAGGCCACAATACATCAGGGTTCCCTCTTTCTTCCATGTCATAGCAAATTGGATTTTACATTTGTGCAGTGTCTGATGTTAAGTATCAGGATTCTCACTGGAATTGCTTCTAATGCTACAGAAATTAATCCGTTTCAGGGTAGGACGTTGCGACTGCTAAACAGAAACCTGCACTAGAACACGTGGCAAGAAGCAGCCAAGGCAAGCTCTGTATCC
The DNA here is from genome assembly GCF_018139145.2 of Gymnogyps californianus. Classification (NCBI taxonomy): domain Eukaryota; kingdom Metazoa; phylum Chordata; class Aves; order Accipitriformes; family Cathartidae; genus Gymnogyps; species Gymnogyps californianus. The sequence goes on along the minus strand of NC_059490.1, from coordinate 7,013,023 downwards.
ATTTGTGGTTGCAGGTGGTATATGAAGAGGAATGATTATGGTAATTAGCCCAGCTGGAATTTGCCCACAGCTCTGTGGGTACCTTGTAAATACTGCAAAAATGCCAGACAATCTTAATAGCCCTTTTGTCTCGTCTCCTTTACGTAGGTAGCCATTTGCACAAAACACTTTCCACCAGGACTTTGTTGCAATTGCACCTGTAACAGTAAAAACCTCCTCCTGGTGTCTTGCCAGTGGAGCCCACTGCAGCATCTTGGGCTTTTCAGGAAGCTCTGTATCAGTGCTCGGTGTTATTTCAGTGAGATACTGCCGTGGAAAACACCAGCCAGAGCTGTGCCTTGCAAGTTTGGGATGGTGTGGAATAAAGACTCAGGCTCATATTTGTAAGGCCACCTCCAGGGGAGGTAGCGGGCTCACTGCTGCTGTTGGACTGGGTGGTGTAAAGCTCTGAAGGAGCTGCCTGTGGAAGAAAGGAATAATCTTAACAATTAACGTGGTATATCTGGTCCTTGAGCTGGGAGTGAGAATATGGCATAATTTGGGTGCCTGGATGTTATTTCACACAGTTCTCAGCAAGGAAGCTGTGCCTGGAAAAGCCTGGCTGCCCAAGAAACCCTGAAAATATTTGGGATGAGTGTGGTACGTGTTTTGGAGCGGAGCTGTGTGGCTCTGTGGTCTGTATCCCAACCCCTTGTCACTGAGGAGACCCTTAGACTCAGGAGAACGTCCCGCTGTGCTCCAGTCCGTCCCACTCCGTTGGAGACAGCGCGTTTGTTACAGGCAGTCTTGCATCTGGTCTCTTGATTAATGAACTTGTCTTTTGCAGCCTATTTTGACTCTGACACTGCTTTCTGCTCCACAGATGCTTTGCTGATGTTGAAGAAAGTTTGCCTCGCTTGATAAAGACCAGATCCTGAAATTTACTTCCAAACCTGAAGTAACAATTTTTAACTTGAAACGCTTTTTCCCCAGGAGTCGCTGCTCCAGAATCCTTCCCTTATTTGGTGCCTCCTTCACAGCTAGGACTGATGCTCAGGTGCCAAAGCTCTGTGCACTCCTCGCCGTGAGCCAAATGGGTCTGCGCTGGGTTCGAGCACAGCAGCTCTGCTCCCTGGCCCGGATTGTGGCACTCCTTTTCCTGTGCACCCCGGTGGCATTTCCAGTGTTTCTGTGCTGGGTGGGAGACACGGTTTTCAACCCTTTTTGGTCAGTCCATGGTCTCTTGAGGTTGGGTCTTGCTTTCTTCTTTTCTGGCTCAAGACATGACAAACCTTTCCTGAAGCTGTCTGACCGCCCCTGTTCTGTGTGTTGTCAAGACGTACTCCTCGTGGCCTCTCAGTGATTTGAGCTGGCTGTTCCAGGACCGTTGCTATCTCTGCACTTAGCTGCTCCGCGAGAAGTTGTTAGTCACTGTTGATTTCTTCCATGGTAACAAATCCAGTTTGGTTGGCGGTGCGGTGTGTGAATGCTCCCCAAGCAGCAGTGGGCTGCTTCCTCTGGTGAGGTTGCCTCTTCCCAGGTGGATTTAGTCTGTCTGCACATGCTGACTCATGACAGCCGAAACAGCTGTTTTCAGCTTCAGGCACTACTGTGTGCAGGGACCCCTTCTTCTTCTTGACAGCTGGTTTGTTTTTATAACTAATGCCTTCACTATATGCTCATAACTTCCATATCTGTGATGCCCGCTTTTCAACTGGAAGGGCCAAAATCCATTTTTTGACATAGTTTTGTTGTTGTATAAGCCTTACTTGGTGGGCTCTTCCCAAGCGACCAGCTGGGACCAGCCAGATTTGCTTCCCCATCCCAAGGAGCAAAGCTGTCTGCAAAGGGCAGCGATGTTAGTGCACAGTGAGCCCTGTCTTCCCCTGGCATCCTGACATCGGTACAAGGATCATTTTCAGGAAACCTTTGGAGGTGGCCACCCTTGGACTGCACAGTGAGTGAGGTGAAGGCAAGGAGTTGTTGCAGGTCTCATGCTAGCACCGTCAGGGTAGCGAGCATGCTAGCAGGGCTTTGGGGAAGTGTTCCTTTCCGCCGTGCGAATGCAGAACAGCAGGTGATGGTGGAAGTCACTGTTTCCCTCTCGTCGTGAGAAGCGGCGTTTGATGGGAGGAGCAGGGAGGGCTCCCGGAGACTGAGGGACAGGTGAGTCACTAGAGAAGGAGTCATTCAGAGAAAAGCCCAGTCAAAGCAGCCCGTGGCCTTAGCGTGAACTCGGAGATGAAAGGTCCAAAGTTAAGTGATGAGCTCATCAAAACCTTGAGGCTGTGAGAAAAAGTGATGAAAGAAGCGTGAGAGGTGCCTGCTTGAGATGCCACAGTGCTGGGGCACACGGGTCTCTGCCTGGGCTTGCTGGGTTCGTGCTTAAGTTGGCAAGAGAAACATGCTTCTTTCCTAGAGGCAGGTAACCTGCTTCCTTTTAGAAAAAATTATTTATATATGCACGTCTGTGTCCCAGTTCAGCAGTGGTTCCTGTGGAGTGTGACTGGTTAGTCCTTAGGATTGCAAGTGAGAAGGGTGAGTGTGAAACTTGCTCTGAGAAGATGGAGGTGAAGCCGAGGCCCTGGTGAGCCCTCCCAGAGCCGGGTGTCTCTGTGGGAACGCTCTGGGCATGTCACTGCTGGGCATGGGTGTCACTTTCCATTCAAGGTGGGGAGTTTTGGTACTCCTCCGCTGCCAGTAAAGTGGTGTGGGGATTGCAGGGTGAGCGATCCCAGGACTGTGGGTGAATGTGGGCCTTGGAGAAAAACTTCTGCCCCAATTTCTTCTTTCCCCCACGTGCAGCCTGCTGATCAGCGTTGCAACAGGCTTTCCAGTAGAGATGGGTCAGGCCACGAGCTCCTGCTCTTTTCCATGTCCCCCATCAAAGAGCACAGAGCATGAACCCCCTCCTCCAGCTCTCGCAGGCAGCAGCAGCACGTGGGCTTGCTGTGGGGCAGAGCACTGCCTGCTGCCCCACCAAGGCTCTCGCACCTGAGCTAGGGGCTCAGACATGTTAGGCTGTGTCTCTGTCAGGGTATGGGATTGCAGCCAGAGCCACAGAGCTGGTCGCAAACCAGCTTTCTACTGCCACAAGCTGTTGCCTGAAAAAAAAAAGTACGTGTTAAATGTTTCAAGCTCTGAGCTGCCTTGGTGTCCTAAGGAGGATGGTGGAGAAGCAGCTATGTAGAAACTTCACTGGCAGAGTGAATAAGGGCTTTGCTGTGCTGTCCCAGTATTCCCCAGTCTCTTCTGGGTTTCATCTGCAGAGTTAATAAAATGGTGGCAAATAAAGTCGAGTTCCAGTGGAAAGGGCTCTTTAGGGCAGCAGTAAAATAGTGAGTAAGCAAGAACCCCTTGCTGCGGGGGCCAGTTTAATTGGTCTGGCTTGTTTTATGAGACAGGTTTTATGTTTAAACTCGCACATGGCCCAGGAGCGACTCTGCAGCAGGGCATCATTCTCCTGCATGGGTCCTCCGGGAACGCAGCCCGGGTTAATTACACCTAACCGAGCAATTGCACCTCGCGGAGCAGCTGGCATAAGTCATGGCGTGAGCCAAGGGGTTCAGCAAATGAGGGTGGGAGGTAGCGCCAGAGCTAGGACTGCCCGTGATAACCGTTCCCTGCAGCCAGGCCTGGCGGGGAGCTTGATGCTGCCAGGAGGCACCAGCCGGTGCCCGTCTTGCACCCTCTCACGTGTGCCTGGCTCTTGGCCGGGCATTGCCGCAGCCCTGCCTGGTAATCTCATCCTCTGTCTGTGCCTCTGATTCCCCCTGTAAATGGAAGTGGCGTTGCTGACCTTGTAGAGGAGTTCAAGATATAAAAATCTTGTGCGAAGGGGAGCAGAGCGGTGGTGCTCTGGGTCGCTCCTGGTCAGCATCTCCCTGCGCAGTGCTCGGAGCCTGGCTTTTCTCACCGTGCTGAGGCTGTGCAGGCGCGCGGGTGTGAGAGGAAAGCCTCTTGCTGTCGAGAAGGTAAGAGCGAGGCCGGTCCGCTCCTAGTGTGACACAGCCACCTCCAGGGCTAGGCAGAGTGACTACTGACCCACCCACAGCCTTCTTCAAAGCCATTTAGATAAGGACTGGGAAAGCCCAGAGCTCTGCTGAGCTAGCAGAGGTGGCTTAGAGCAGTAGTGAGTAATTATCCAAGTCAGGTTTTGGTGTTACTGGACCTAAGCAGGGCAGGAAGCTGCCTTCGCGCCATGTGCTACAGCCGGCTCCCCGTGTATCCCCTTAGCTCCATGTTGCTCTGGTAGTTCGATAGCAGCACTGCTGCTGCAGGCTTTCAGAGGCTTTTCTGATAGATCTGAACACGGGCTCCCTCTCTGTAATTGCTTAAGGCTGGAGTTAAATGAAGGGGTGCAGCATCACCCAAATACCCCCTTGCTTCTGAAAGCTGCTCCTGGCAGGGCACAAACAAGTGCTCCTAGCTTTGCTGCTGAACTCGCCGTGTTGGCTTCTCTGCAGAAAAGCATTGGTGAGGACATCCCGCTCCCTCTCCGCATTGACCAGATGCTGCTGCTCAGCCTCCGCTGCAGTCGCGGAGCACCGAGCAAGTTGCTTCTGTTGGTTGTTTTGTTTTCTTTTTTTTTTTCCATTGGTGGGAAACGCTAGTGGGAAAGGCTGCCTTTGGGGACTCCTTTTGCATAACCCCTTAGGCTGCGCTGTGCTTCCAGCTTACGGGGTGCGGAGGAGGAGCCCTTGGGCCGAGAGCTGCCCCGCGGGCAGCCCTGGCTGCCCGGGGTGCGGGCGCCCCGGGGCCGGTGCCCGCCGGGCGAGCAGCCCTGCGAGGGAGCGCAGGAATCGGCAGAGGGTGCTGTGTCTCCACCGCCTCTCCCCGCTCCAGCTCCAGCTGTTTGGCACTTGCCCGTGCCTGTGTGCATGATGTTTGTAAGAGTTTGGGCATGTCCATTTGGTTCCCATCTCCAGTGCCACCCCCAGCATCCAGGCCAGGTTCTTCTGTCACTGGGGACATTCTTAATTCACAGGAAATCGGAGAGAGTTTAATTGTTTTCTCCTCTCTCTCTCTTTTTTTTTTTTTCTTCCCATGCAGCTGAACAAAAGGTTCATCCTCAGTTTTCTCCATGCCCATGGGAAGCTGTTTACCAGGATTGGGTAAGTGTGCAGGATGTTTATTTTATTTTCCTACATTACAAGTCTTTTTGGAATTTAATATTGTTAGCAACTAAGCTGTGTTTGGAGCTGAGGGCACAGGGTGTGAATTCTTGCAGGCCTAGCCTCCTGGTTCTTATTCTCCTTACCCGCCCTCCGATCCACACTGGTTATTGTTTGGGCTTTTTCTTCCCCCACCTCAAGGCCCAGTCCTGCCCGTGCACTGGGACCCTCTGGCAGAGAGTGAGCTCGGATGGCCGATATGCACACAGGCGGGACTAGAGGCTGTTTTCTCTCTCTCCCATCACCTAACCATGCTCCCTCCCCTTTAATTTCTGTTTTTACCCCCCCTCTTCCATTCCCCCCTGCTCTTAGCCAGCAGAGAGGTGGCTCTGGGGGGCTCTCGGTGGCTGCTGCCTGCAAGGAGCACAAAACCATCAAGGCAGAACCATGCGGTGGCTGAAAGCTGCCGTCCGGAGCGTGTCGAGACAAGCCTTGCCCTTCATCTCCTCACTGCCATTTCAGTGAAAGCCTCGTAGCTGAGAGCTGCCCTGGCTGTGGGAACTGGTTTATACAAAGTGCCCTTGGCAACGTCTGTCAAAAACTGGTTTCAAGTAATTGAACAGCTACCCTTGAAGCAAAGCAAGCCTGATTCAGGCCTGGGCTGAGATCCCAGCCTGGGGGACATCCTTATGACCCAGAGAGCAGAGCTCAGCCTCGCAGCCGATGGGCTTCCCATGGAGCTGTCCCTGCTCCGGGTCTGGACTGGCCCTTGCTGTCAGGTGATGGGGCGGCTGTATGGGGGCGGCTGTTGTAGAGAGACCTCGCGTGGGTCCAGACAGTCTCTGGCAACGGTGGTCTCTGCTTAAGCCTGCCAGTGCCTCGTAAGCAGATGTGGTCTTGTGAGCTCTGTTGGCTCCTCCAGTCTCTTGTGGAACTTGGCTACAAGTTACAGGGCTGAGACACCTTTTCTAGGCCACTTAGGTAAAGGTAGTGTGGATGCAAAGTGGCATCTTGTCCCTGCTGTTGTTTTTTTGACTCAGATGTACAGTTCCCTGCCTCTGGGCCCGTCCCCTTTCCCTCCTGCAGCGGGGAAGCACAGCAGTGCAGGACACAGCACTGATCCTGCCATGCAGCCCGAAACCTTGGCACTTGCTCCGTCCAGGGCGCTTTCTGGGGTGACCACTCAGGAGTGGCACGTGCTTGACTTTGGACCCTTCATAAAGCAATAGGAAGTAGGAGCTGTGCTGGTGAATTTGTTGGAGAGTGTCTGCGGGCGAGGGGGAGAGCAATCTGCTCACTGCTGGTGCTGTTGATCTCTCCCAGAGTCACAAGGCACTGATTATCTGCTCGCGGGCAGCAAGGCTGGCCTGCGGTGAGGAGGCAGAACTGGATGTCCTCCTGCCCACAGGAAAAGAGGAGGAAAGCTGTAAGAGCCCGTGAAAGGTTTGGTAACTGCAGCATGTCTGTGCCGGAGGGCAGAGCATCCGGGGAGCTGCTGGTCCTCGGCTCTGTGGGGCCGTGCTCGCGGCCGAGCTCTGGTTGAACGTATGCCAGCAGTGGGATTAATGGGGATGTTGCAGAGATTGCTTGCACATTTGGCTCCTGAGACTTTTGTGAAATTAAGATGCAGCGTTTGAGGCGGTTGCTTCCCAGGACAGTCATTTAGAAAACTCAAGTATGTTTAATGGTAGACTATCCCCTGAAGTACTTAGATGGGAACCAGAAAGTAATACCATGACACAGGAAGAGAAAATCGTCCAGCCCTGCTAAACAGCTTCCGCACTTAAAATAGGTAAAAGGTGAGGAACAGTTGAGTCCTCTTTGGGCAGTGATTTATCTGCCCAATCAGTGATTTATCCGTAAAAAGTACAGAAAAGATGATGTTGCCCTAATTGGACTCTTTTGCTCCTAAAACCACAGGTAAGCAATTTATTAAAAGCTTCTACTCTGCTCCTGACCTGCTGGTTCTGAGCTCAGTGGGGTTACTGCATGCCGTTCCAGATGTGCTGTGGTATCAAAGCACAGCTGGTGGGGCTGAGGAAGCCCTCGCTCCTTCTTGTTGTTATTCCATGGCAGTAATCTTCATCTCCTTGCTAACAACTCATCCTGCAAAGGGCTTCTCCATCCCCAGTGTCCTGTCTGCCCTAGGAGAATGTTGCTGGATACGCTGGATGTGGTCTGAGATTTCTCAAAATTAGGAAGTCTTTAGAAGCAATCAGTTTGCTCTAATTCCCTGGCTGTGCCCCAAATCCAGGGAAGTTGCCTCTTCCAGGGGGAGCAGTGCTTTTGTACCGGTGGAGCTGCTCCGTTCTGCACAGCTACAAAGTACAAGGGGCCTGTTTGTTACAGCCCGTGTTTGTGGGAAGGTAACAGAGACTTTGAACTGCTCCAGCAAACAGTGCCCGGGGAGAGGGTACCCCTGCTGCTAGGCAGAACCGGTTGTTGAAAGGCATCTGTGAAATATGGTTAAGAAAGCCATTTCTGTCTTTAAAAATAGAGCCTATTACTGTCCTGAAAGTCTGTTGGGGAAGCCCAGCAGAATTGCCCATGTGGGTTACCAGAAGTGGCTTGCTAATCCAGCCTGTAGCGTGCTGATATCACAAGATCTGAATCTCTCAGGGGAAGGTAGAGGAAATTGCTATGGAGGCCCCTGAGGTTGCCTGCCCTGGCGGCTCCAGATGCCTCGCCCACTTCGGATTTTGGCTCCTTCGCTCCCATGTGGGCTCACTCGTACGATGTCACTGATAACTGGAGCAGACACTTGCTGTGAGACAGATAGTCGTTCTTGCTGGGTCGAGCTGTGGCTTTTTCTAGTGTAGGAGCAAGAAAAGTAACACAGCAAGTTCAGCAGAAAAGGCAGTGGGACAGGAGGACCTTCCCCCCACCCAATAGTTTCCAAGGTTTTTGGCAGTTTCTTGGTTATAAAGTTGTCTTCATGGGATACCAGGTGAGGACTCTCTGTGGGAGGGCTGTTTTAGGCAACCATGTCTCAGTCATTTTTGTGAATTGACTGTGCTCTTCTTTGCAATCAGTTCAGTTTTTGACCCCCCTTCAGCTGGGAGGTTGCTGAGGATCCAGCAGCTCTGATAAGTAACCTCAGCTAATTCCCTTAGCGATGCCAGATGAAGAGTAGGATAAATGTGTCAGATTTCCGTGGGCGCTTGTGAGCGGTGTTGAAAGCACACCCCATTCCCGGCTGTGGCACTGCAGCAGCTGGCTGCTGTGTCCTGATGAGCGACAGCAGCGCTGTGTGCTGCAGGGACCAGCTCCAGCTTTGACGTTTCCAGCAGCTAGATGAGGCCGGTCGTTAGTCTGCGAGTCCTTGTCCTGTGGGGACTCTAAGTGATGAAGTTTAGGGGCTCAGTCACAGTGCCGGGGAGTGTGTAGCCTGGGGGGGGGATGGGGCTCGGTGCCATGGAATCCGATCCTGCAGTGAGGAGCCCAGGGACAGGCACCGTTCTTCTGGAGGAAGCACGCTCTGGCCAACATTCAGTGCACTGGAATTGCCACATCCGCAATGTGGCACCAGTGTGTGCAGTTTGCTGCAGCCTGGGTTTCTCGGGAGTCCCATGGGCTGCTCCTGGTCCAAGTGAGCTGCTGGCCTCTTGGCACCCCTCCCAGATTGGTAGAAGTCAGTAGAAAAAAATGGTTGGTCAGAAATGACTCATAAAGGCCGTGTTTTCCTGCCAAAGGAATGCTGCCTGTCGGTCAGAGCAATCCCTCGCTACCCTCTCTAAGGAAGGCTTCAGCTGCCTCCGTCGCAGCCTGCACCTTCATTCCCCGCGGCTCCTGGATGGGAGACAGCACCCCAGGGGGTCCCCCTTCCCCAGGAGACGTGACACTGAGTGAGCTGTGCCGACTGACTGCCCTGTGCCCCGGGGCATAGCCTGTGCTCTACAGACTCTCTCTCTGTCTGCAGGATGGAGACTTTCCCTGCGGTGGCCGAGGAGGTCCTGAGGGAGTTCCAGGTCCTGCTGCAGCACAGCCCCCCTCCCATCGGAAGCACCCGCATGCTCCAGCTTGTGGCAATCAACATGTTTGCAGTGTACAACTCCCAGCCCAAAGGTACCACGTGCTGCTTTAGGGGAACCGGGCTGGGGATCAGCTGCTCTTTGTATGGCCAAGTTGCTCACGTGGAGAAGGGTGGGGGGGACTCACCAGCTGAAGATGGATGGGGAAGCGGAGCGGTGGTTGGATGCCGGGGGGTGTCGGCGTGCGTAGGGACAGCAAAGAGACCTTGGCGGGGCCTCGGTGGAGCTGGCTGAGGTGTCTGAGGGGTGAAGAGGCATCGCATCTCCCTGGAGCCTGAGTCATCAAGCACAGAAGGAAGGCAATGCTTTATGGCTCTGCCTTCCCGGCGTTTAGCCTGGGCCCTGCTCAGTGCCTGTGCTGGCACCAGAAGGGCTGGGAGGATCTCGGAGGCCTTGGCTGTTGGGAGAGTGGCGTTGCCTGTGACTGCTTGTGTCTGTGCAGGTGGTTGGGTGATGCGATGCCACGTTCTGAAAGGCCAGGCTGGAGGCTATGCCCCATATTAAGGCACCTAGAGAACAAAGCAGGTCTGGTATTACTCATCCTCCTCCCCTCGCCTCCTCCATCCACACAGGAGGCTGTATGTGGTCTCTACCATTGCCAAGTTTAATATATTGGTCAGCAGAGATGCCACGAAACCAGAGTCTCTTCCACTGAGTTTGAAATGGTGCTTCCAGGGAACGTGTTTTTCCCTGTGGCCCCCCGACACGCACACAACAGCAGGTACCCAGGTCTGCCTGAGCCACGTGTTTGGGAGCAGGGATGGGGCTGTGCTCCCTGGGTGGGAGGAAGCAGCGTTTTGCATGCCGATGGCTTGGGATTTAGATCCCAAAGATGGAAGCCTCCAGCTGATGGATTTCAGTTAAAGCCACAATGTGGGTGATCAGGCTGAGCCCCAGAGAGCTGCTGCTGGAAGATTTCTCCTTCATGAACCAGTTGGCTGCTTGTCAGACTGGTCGTTAGTGGCCAAGGTCAGCTGTTGGAGTGAACCAGCATCGGCTGGAGGGCTGGGAAGGAGCTCCCATGTGCCGTGCCTGCTGCCCGGCCAGCCTCACAGGCACCTTCCTCTCCCAGGGGAAGCCCTGGGGGAACTGTCAGTCCTGTTGGCGAGGCAGCCTTGCCCTCCCGCCTGCTAGATGCCAACCAGCGACAGTGTGTTTATCTTTGAGCTGCAAAGTACTTTACAATTATGAGCAAATGCCTCTGCATGGCCCCCCGGTAGGTATATTAATAGCGGTGTCTGTGCCGCAGACAGGAGCGGGTGGTAAAGAGAGGAAGAGATTTGTCTGGGCCGTATGGCAAGCCCCTGTGGCAGAGCTGGAAGTGATCCCAGCTCTCAGACCACCGGACTCTGCTCTTCCATCCGTAGCCAAGTTGTGGATGTGTGTGAGTGACAGAAAGGGAGTGCTTTTTATCTCATGTGAAAAATAAGTATTCTCGGAGTTTTCTGCCTCCTGTGTGGGTAGCTGCCAGCTGCTCCCAGCTTTTGGATCTCTGGAGAAAGCGAACCCATTCCTGCTGGGGACTGCAAGCTGTGCGCAGAGCAGGTGGCAGCGCTCATGAAATGCCTGCAGGTCCGATGGCACTGCGGCTGCCATCTGATGCCTAGCGCCCTTCAGGGATTTCCCTGAGGGCTCCTTGCTCTGGTGACTCTAAAATATTGCTGAGAATATTGTTGGCAAAGCAAATCCTGTTGTCAGCGCAAATGCCCTGGTGGTCTCCGAGTGCTCGTGTGCTGAGTGCTGGCACAGCCCAGGTTGGGCTCGGTGCCGACACTGTGATATTGAGAAGAGCTGGGTGCAGAAGGAAAAAAAAATTTAAAAAAAGCAAAGGGTCTGGAGTTTAAAAGGCAAGCAGGAATGTTTGCTGAGTTATTAACAAGTGCCCAGCACGGAGCAAGGGTGTTGGCTCCTTCCCTGGCATGTGGGTTGCTGTGGGCAGAGGACTGGCTGGAGCGTACGGCAGAAACGGCTGTCGGGGAGGTGCGGATTTCCATTTCCCAGCATATGAGTCACCTCCCTGGGGTTGCAGTAGCATGGGCAGCGGCAGGAACGGTGCGAGGGGGCCGATCCGCCCCTGTGGGTGTGTGGGATGCTGAGGGGGCACAGGGAGCAGTCCCACCCTGCCTGCATCCCGATTGCCAGGAAGCATTACTGGGGAGCCACGAGCCGGGCTTGCCGTAGTCAGAGCTTGGCTGCGTCCGCTCTGTAGAGCTGGATCTAGCTTTGCAGTTAGACCGAACGACCTCCAGAGATCTCCTCCTACTGAAATCCTTCTGCAAATCTGGGATCAGAGCGTGTCTGTGTCCTTCCCATCGCATGGGCCTGTCTGACCTTCAGCTGCGAGCTCTCAGTAGCAGGAGGAGATCTGTGGGTTTGGGGCCGGGGAGGGAGGTCTGTCTGAGAGCCTCTCTTCCCTGCTGTCCGGGGGTAGTTCTCTCCAGGGATAGCTGCTCCCTCCCTCCCCCGCCATGTATTTCCAGGTCTCTCGAGCCTCAGCTACTCCTGAGAAACTTGTAACCTTGCTTGCTTGCCCCATGTCTGGTGGCTAATGAATCCCTTGTGCTGGGATCCAGTGGTGCTAGCAGTTGTGGGGCGATGTCACCGTCAAAACAGTCTCAATGTGGGGAGTTTTTACACAATTTAATACCCATACACACAAACTTCTAATCACAGATTCAGGTATTGAGAAAAAGGAAACGTTAACAATCAAATGGTTAAATAAACACCTTTCCTCCCTCTTCCCCAGGCTTACACCAAACACCTATTCTGCCCCATCTCAGCTTCCCCCGTTTTCGCTGCAGACTATGCTCGGTCTGCCCGGTTCCTTCAGTGAGGCAATGGGCAGCACAGGAGGTTGGGGACTCGTGCGTAACGGTTTATATCTGCTGCTCTTTGCTTTCTACTCGTTTTCTTTTACTGTGGCGTGGGTTGGCTGTGGTCCCTCTGGGGTGTCCCTGCCCCGGTGTGTCCCTGGTATGGCAGTTGTGATGCGTCCTCCTGCGCATCTCTGGCTCCTAGCGGCTGCCACTCTTTCATAAATCGATCTGTGCGAGGTCACCGTGTGCTCTTCTGACAGGCTGACTTTTTGGGGTGCAGTGGGGTGTTTAAACTGGTTTCAGAGCCAGCCAGCTGTGAGAAGCACGTGACATTTCACAGCCTCCTCCCACGCAGGTCGCTGCTGCAGCCCCTGGCTACCCAGACCCTGCAGCATGTGCCCAAGGCAGGGCTCAGGTGAGCGCAGGCAGAGGCCCGTGGTCTGTGCCTGGTGCAGGCAGAGCACCACGGTCTGTGCCCGGTGCAGGCAGCTGAGCTGTGCTTGTCCCCCAGGGGCAGCACCAGGCACGCCGGAGCTGGTCTCAGCTGCCTGTGCAGCCGGGCAGCACTGGGAAGACCCTGGGAGATGGATTGGGTCTGTTGTTTTCTCTGACAGAGGAAGCCAAAGAATTCCCACATGAAGTGCTTCCCCCGCTGTTCGGCATCAAATGGCATATTCCTTCGAGTGAGCTGCTCTCCCCATTGTCCAGGGAGGCTTGCAGCCAGCAAGGGTCCCTCTGACCTCCTGGCTGCCTCCTGTCAGGACCATTCAAGGTGTGAAAAAGCTTCTTGTAGACCTCAAACCCGTGGGGCAAGGAGGGCCCACCCAGGAGAGGGAGGCAGAGAGAGACGGGCACTCTACACGCATGGCAGAGACATGCAGTTGGAGCTTTTCGTCATGGGACGTAGGTGACTACCAACATTTTGGGCCATCCTGGGCTCCGGCTGGGGCGGGACCTTTGTGGGGTGGCCCGTTTAACAGTTTGGTAGCCATCTGCACAACCAACTTATAGAGAAGCTTGGATTCCTTTATCCCAACCACAAAACACTCCAAGAATTTTAATTTTTTTTTAATTCTGTAATTTGGGGAAATAAAACTCTGGTTTCTGAAAAGACTAATTGAAGCCGTGCTTGCGGCAGGGGCATCTCGGTGAGGGGAGAGAGAGAAACCCCCTCCCAGCCCATCTGTGCCCAATTTACTCCGATCTGGCCTCTCTGAGGCTTTTTTCTTTCTCTCTCTCTTTAATAATTTGTTTTATAATTCCTGGAATCAAACCCATCTCAGACACACTGTTTTATTTTACTGTATTATTGGATTATACTTCCTATAAATCACTGGATGTTATTCATAGGCCACCACCAGAATAACTTCCCCTCTCCCCCCCGATGGCCCCGCATTCCAAACAAGCGTACACCAAAGTGGGGGTGCAGCAGCGCGGGGCACCCTAGAGACACTTCCCGGAAATCCCAGCAAATTTGCCTGGCTGCGGGTGTGAAGCATCAGGCTGCAGCACCTGGATGCCTTCTGGCACTCTCGGGCCGGTCGCGTTGTGCCGTGTGGAGGTTGTTAGGAGGTCGGGCTTAGGTGGAAGTGGAGAGGGGAGGGGGCTGCCATATGTGCATCCTCAGCACATGTAGGGAATGAAGTTACATCCCGCGGGGCCGAGCAGAGTCGGGGCACAGAGGCACGGGGAGGTTCTGGCCAAGCGCGCGGCTTTAGCTGAGGATTGGGAAAGTGGCTTGCGTTTCAGCCAGAGGAAAGTTACGGCAGGGCAGGGTGACCAGCCTGCAGGGCGTTTGCTCTGCCGAGGCTGATGGATGAGGAGGAAGACCCGCTACTTGAGCAGCAGTCCTACTGCAAAAGCACACGTGGGATGTGAGGAGGGTTCAAGAGGGCAGCCAGTGTGGCAGGGTCAGGCTGGGCTTTGGTTCGCAGCCCTCCCGGGTCTGTCTTCTCAAGTGGAACGTGGTCAGTTTTTCTGTGCGAGATAAGATTGGCTGGAAAACCTTGAAGGCTTGTGCAGAAAGGGAGGATTCACGTCCCGCTCCCTGCAGGAAACCCAGAGCAGCGTCTGTCCCCTTTGCACTGCCACACCAGTGTCCTCAGAGCAGTGTAGAGTAGGTCAATACTGCACAGGCAACTGGGTGTAGAGATACTCTGACTGGGTAACAGAGAACTGCTCTTCCACAGCGAGTGTCCGCTAACTACAGGCTTTGCGAGGGTTTGCTTATGTGCACGGTCCTGCTTGCTCCTTGAAGACCTACACCAGTTTCTGAGACCTTGATCTTGCCCAAGTCTTCTTGATAGACGCAACAAAGGATCCGTCGGTTAGTGCAAATGTCTAAGCAGGTACAGGACTTCCCCTTTTGCATGTGCGTTCAGCACCCCAGCCTGGCTGGAGAGGACGCATCGAACCCAAAGGACCCCCTGAAATCAGCCTGCACTTTTGTAACCAGCAGCCTGCTTCGCTGCCATCCTGCCGCTGCGCACCGCCCTGCGCTGGATGGAGCGTGTTTCGCTTTGCTGACCGCAGCTGCTCTGGCTTGCAAGCTAAAGCGTGAACCCTTAAAATATCCCCGGAGACGTTGCAGAGGCTGGTGGCGTCTGCCCTCAGCAGAACCTCAACTCTGACCATCTCCATGGTTCTTGTTTGGTTTCTGACGCTCGGACCCAGCTTTGCTGAAAGAGGTAACTGCAGCATCAGAAAAAGACTCAGCGGAAGCATGTACCGCTCTTCTGCTGCAGCCGCATCTCAATGGCTTCTCATGAAGCTCTAACCACATCTTGCGTATTGGAGCAGACAAGAGGTGCTGGGAGTTGAACACAAGGGAGTCCAGTGCATTTAACTGAGTTTAAAAATAAAGCAGTGCTGTGGATGGCTGCCTTGGTTTGGTGGAGTTTTAAAATTAGGCACAAAACAAAGCTTAATAAACCTCAGGCTGTAGATAGCAGAAGCAGCAAGTTGATCTTCCCCTGTCTGGGGAGCAGAACTGAGTCCTTTTCTCCTAATTCCCCTCTTCGCGTGGTAAATATGTGCTTCACCAGAGTCCAGCTGGCACCTTCGAGCAGGCAGCTCTGTGGGCCATGACAACTTTGGGCACAACAACTGGGAGGCCGATGAAGATGTATTGCAGGGCTGTGTCTTGGGGAGGCTGAGCATCTGCAGTCCTGTGCCCTGTTGAGAGCAGAGCCTGAGGTCCCGCCACTTGCCTGGGGGACTCAGTTTTGTAATGCAAACGCAGCCCGCTTGATGCAAGGAGGATGGAGTTGAGGAGTTTTGTAACTGGCTTTCTCTAGGGTGCTAGGGCTTCGGTCATCATGTATGAAGTGTGGACTGAAGTGTCTATACTGAGATCACTAGCGTGCACCTGGCAGTTGCTGTGTGCCGTTTTCCTGTGAGACTGGGTAGTGCTGTCTTTAGCGAGGTGGTGTTAAGACATAATGCTTCCCAAGGCCTTAAGTTTGGAGGAACTGGACATTAAATTCATCCTTCTCCTCCCTTCACGTTGTTCGCTTCGGTTTTGAGTTGTCATGAGGAGAGGAAACGCAGAGGAGGGCTGGCTGGTACCGGTGTCCATCCTTCCCCGTGCTGCCTGGCTTGCACAGAGGCTCTAGAGCGAGCAGGGTGCTGAGATGTTACCGCCTGGGCAAAGGGCTTTTATACTTAACCCGTTGTCGAGTGATGTCTGCTACTCGCTGTGTCTGGGTACAGCCCAGACCTTGGCCATGCGAGCAGGATGAAGGGTTGAAATGGCGTGGGGGGCGATTACCTGCATTGCTCATCTTGGGAGCCGCACGGCTTCCTGTGCTGAGCTGCTTGCTCATGCTGAGCCTCCTGAGGGACATGTACGTGTCCGGAGGTGGCAGCCGACCCTCCAGAGTTTTTCCTCTGAGCAGTTGGGAGTGTTGGAGGTTGGCACAGTTGCCGGGAACTGTCGGCGCCTTTCCTTTTGGGGAAGGAAGCTGTCTCGGACTTGAGACACATCAGCAAAGTTCAGGTAAAATACTTTTGGCCCAGACGCGTCTTCAGAGTCTCGATCTCGGGCTCTTGAGGCTGGTGGCAACAATGTTTAGACCAAAGTCTTCCTTTGCTTATTCCCCTCTGTTTCCTGTTTAAAAGGCAGATTGTCACATATTTGGGGATTTATTTACCGTAATTGGAGTTATTTTCCTGGCTGATGGCTTCTGCCCTCTGATGCAAGACTCCTTAGTGAAACGTGTGTCCAGAAAGCCATGTGACTTTTTTTCCCCTTGCCACAAGTGCCAGCAGGAGATGCAATAATCAACGCACTGCAGGGAATTTCCACTTGCAGTTCAGGTTTCTGAAATCTAGACGTTGGCTTCGGAGGCAAAAGATTGAGCAGGGCTTTTGTGGCAGGGAAGGGAAAGGTTTCCAGCGAAACGGAGTGCTTGCTGGTGTGTCAGACTCTCCAGTCCTGCCCTCCAGCCGAAGTGCGGCAAAAGTCCCTGTTGAGTAGTGTCGGATGAGCTCGCTGGGGGCTTCTGCCCAGTCTGCCTGTCACACGAGCATATCCTTACGTCTGCCCTTGAAGCTGTTCCATCAAACGCAGGGTGATACAGAGATCTCATTTCAGGGCAACAAATAGAGGGGAAATGATTTGTAATCACAAAGCCCGAGTCTGCTTTATAGCCAAGCTTCGGCAGCCCGAGCAGCAAGTCAGGACAGAGCCGGTGACAGGCGAGGTCAGGTTGGAGGGACTTTCATGCTGCGGTGCCACCAAGGCATGGGCCAGCTCTGTGAACGCTGAAACAAAACCACTATTTCGACAAAGAAGCAGCGTCGCTGTATAAAATGAAAGGCAGGAAATAGAGCGCTGGCACGCAGTGTCTGTCCGTCCTGCTGTAAAACGAGAAAGGAGGTGCCTGAGGCAGCTGTCCCGGGGCTCTGCTTCACCCCTGCTTTGGTGGTGGAGAAAGAGAGGTGCCAGGGAGCCAGAGTGGGGTTGCACCAGGTGCAGCGGCTTTGGTGAAGCTTTAGATGTTTGCAGCATGACAGGAAATCCTCTCGCTTTTAAAGAGATGTTTCTGACTCTTTAATGTGCGTTGTGCCTTTGATTTCCTCGTGCTTCTAAGCAGCACCAAGTCAATTACTGTATTTCTGTTTAATTCTCTGAGAGAACATTGTATAATTAGGCTAATTATGGTGCTTTGTGAAGTTGTAAAACTCTTGATTGAGCTTGCGGGGCTGTTTTATAGCCTGCCAGGTGTAGGCAGGGAGGGCCGCCTGCCCCGTGCCCGTGCCCTGTGCAGGTTCGGGTGCAGCCTGCCAGCTCGGTGAGGGTAGCTTGCTTCCCGGGGGCTGCCCCAGGCTCGTCCCCTGCCAGCTCCGTCCTGCCTCCGTCTGCTTGCGGGCTGCAGTCCCTCGGTGAATCGGGTGCCCGGTGCTGAGGGGGCTTCAGCTGGGAGCGAGCACCCTTGGGGGCTTGTTGGGATCTCTTCTTGCCTTAATGCTGAGATCAGGAACGGCAGCATAGCCAAGGCTGTGTTTCTACTCTCAAGTGCATCTGCAGCTAGGAGGTGACCCCACGCAGGTTTACGTATGGAGACCTTTTCTTTTCGCTGATTGGGGTCTGCCCGAGGCTGCGTGTGCCCGTGCAGCAGGTTCTTGGCAGCGCGGCGCTGGCTCTGCCTGTGCTAATTGATGGTCAGGAGGAAGGTGAGGACTTGTTGAGTGTGACCTTCAGGAGCCACCCTGGCTAACGTGGTGCTCAGCCAGTACAGACTGGCGCAGTTTAACCCTGGCCGGGTGCCAGCACTGAAGGTACGTGGCCCTTCTCTAACTGAAGGGTCATTTGTAATGCTGATTGATGTGGCTCATGATGGCTGTGGTTAATGTGACCGTAGGGCTGGCTCGTAGGTGACACGGAGAGGGCACGAGTGATTTGTCTGTCCCTGAGGTTGGCACAGGTCTCCGGCATGTGCTCTCAGGTCTCCCAGCCTGCGGGGTGGGACGAGAGGCAGCCAGGAGCACGTCGCCATGGGGTGGGAGGGAGATGCCCTGTAGGCATGGCTTTGGCTGTGGGGTTTCTTCGTTCCCCCTTCTCCCGTCCCTCCCAGGAGCGTGTGGTCCCATGACCCTGCCTCGGTGAACTCCCAGTGCTTCTCCGCCGGACCCAGGAGCGGAGCAGGGGAGTCTTGCGTAAGCAGCGCCTGCTCTCTGGGTAATGGCACGGAGACGGAGAAGGAGGCGCCGGCTGCCAAAGGCGGGTTGGGAACAGCATAAACCCTTCAGAGCGGGGCCCGAGGAGCCAAAGTCTGACAAGACCTCGTGCCTGGTGCTGGGAGCAAGGCTCGTCCTGCCCGGGGGGCCCCAACCGCACGCGGGGCCGTGGCGGGGAGCGGTGAAATGCCGCCACATGGGCTCGTGTGTCTTTAAAAGCAGGCGCAGCGGAAGTGATGCTCTCGGGCCCATCTGCGCGGGGCTGCGCGGGGAGCGAGGAGACGCGCCCCAGCTGGTGCGAGGCCCTGGCAGCCCCGGGAGCTGCCGTCTGTTGGGGTTTACTGCTGTCTACGTTGAAACACGGCTTGGGAAGGGGTGGGGGGGTGGAGGGGGGGGTGTCGGTGGCACGGTGCCAGTCCCGGTTCGCCTGGCCTTCTCGTTTCTCTCTCTCCTCCTCCTCCTCCCCGCTCCCTCCAATGCTTTAAAGTCACATTTCCAGGCCAGACATAGAATTAATCTCTGGGCACTTCACATTGCTGGCAGCGCAAAGCAGGATGTGGGATCTTTTTTTCTCTCTCTCTGCGTCTTGGCTGACTTTTTTACCTCTCGAAGAATTTGGAAGGGCCGTGAGATTCCCCCCGCCCCCCCTCGCCTCAGTGCCGTGCAGTTTTTCAGCACGCTGATCACCCTGCTGTGGCTTCACCCTAATAGATTTCATATGCTGACACAGTTGACATCAGTACCAAACTATTTTACATGTGATCTGGTGTATTTCCTGAGGAAATCTGCAAGATATTTATTAAGAACTAATAAAATAAACCTCTCCATGAGCTTTTAGGTAGTTTTCAATTTTTCATGTCTCTCTCGTTTCCTCTTATCAATGAGTTTCTATTTTCTCCCTCCTCTCTGACCATTGCAAAAGGAAACAAAAATAAATGTTTTAAACCGTTCCTGAATGGACACTGGGAATATTTCTGTAGTGATGTATTAGCAAAGTCGTATTTTTAGTGCTGTATTGTCAAGACTAAAAATATCCCGCTGCAGTGCATCCTTTTTATAGGGCTTTGTGTGTGTGCGCGCGCGTGCGTGTGTGTGCGCGCGCGCGCTGAATGTTGTACAAGTTTGCACCAGTGTGTAAAGGTCTGTCTTTGTACTACCGCAGTGTTGCCTCCCCATTGCAGCTGGACTCCATTAGGCCTTGAAAATTAAAGTAATCCTGGTTAAGAAAGAAAAAAAAAAAAAAAAAGTAATCAATCTCACAGAGCTGTGTTTTCCCCAGCTGAGCCTGGATACCTGCGTGGCAGCCCCGCTTTGAAAGGCTCCAGCAGCCTGGGCTTGCATGGGCCGGCAGCGTGCCGTGGGCCGGTGGTTTTGCCGCTGCGTTCCTTCCACGGAGGATGTTCCCTGCCGCCGGCGCGCGCCGGGCTGAGAGCAGTGGCTCCACTTTCTCTGCCGCCGTGCAGAGCGGCGGGGTTAAGGACGAGCTCGCTAGCCAGGAGGGCCTGGCTGTGGGTTACAGTCACCTAGTGGGTTCCTGCTCATTTCTCATGCTCAGGAAGCCCTTCGGGGCCGCACTGTGCTGGTGGGCGGGAGCATGTGTGTAGCTGGGAGCAGGCTGGATACTTCACGTTTTCAGAGGAATTTTCTACCTTTCTGTTATTTCTGTCTTCTTCAATTAACTGTGTTTGTAATGGAGGGAACCAAAGGTGGGAGCTGGGCGAGAAGCTGCCTCCCCTCCGTTCCCTGCAGCCAGCGTGGGGGGACCCCCGCTCCGAGGGCTGGTCCCCCGAGCCGCGATGGGAGGCGGCTCTGTCTCTCTGCCGCGCGTGATTGATGCAGCCGGTTTCCAAATATAATTTGCTCGCCGGTTCGCGTCCGCGCATACCCGGCGGAGCGCTGCGGCCGTCGTTCTGGCCCCCAGGAACAGCCTTGCGTCACAGGTAGTGGGTGCTGCGACTGACGGGGGACCTGACGGCTGGCCCCGGAGCACCGTGCGCACGGCACGCAGCGTTTTATGAACTGATGTGTCTCACGCTCCAGCCAGGCGCAAGCGCTCCCCCTCCGCCCGCCCCTCCAGCGGCTTGTCTCCTCTGAGTCACTCCCCGCTTTACTCGCGGGTGCCTCACTTTACTGTCTGCTGCCGTCTGGAGAGCTGCAGCCTTTCAGCTTCCTGTAGAGCAGTTCAGCGAAAGCAGTAATTAGGGCCCGTAAAAATTTATTTTATTAGCCAGAAGTGTTGGTGGGTAATTGGCCATAATTTGAACCCAGCCAGATTGGAGATTAATAAAAAAAAAAAAAAAATCACAGATCTTTTTACCAGAAACGCCAGGGCTGTTACTTTGCAAACCCTTCCCGAGGCGGGTGGGACGGGACAGCGACTGCTGCGGAGAGGGCGGCCGGCAGCGA
Source organism: Gymnogyps californianus (assembly GCF_018139145.2). Taxonomy (NCBI): domain Eukaryota; kingdom Metazoa; phylum Chordata; class Aves; order Accipitriformes; family Cathartidae; genus Gymnogyps; species Gymnogyps californianus. The sequence goes on along the minus strand of NC_059490.1, from coordinate 6,992,497 downwards.
GCGCCTGTGCTGTACCCGTCCTTGAGGGTGTTCGACACTGGCATAGGAAGAAAGGAAACCTTGTTTTCCAAGAACTCTGCTCTTTCTCAGCTTGATAAGCATTTAAAATAAAAGCTGCACAATTGGAATTGGCAGAGCATCCTCATTCTTTTGTCTGTCTGTTTATTTTTTTCCCCTCTTCCCTCGACATGTGTGCTACAGCCCAGGGTTACTACACCCCGCAGAACCACAGGCCTGGAGCTCTGCAGGCACGCGCCGAGCTCTGCCCACCCCCAGCCTGGCTCTTTGAAGCCTGGCAGAGCAGCAGAGATCCGGCTCCGTCCCCAGTTGGGCCCCGACCCTGGCAGCCTCCTGATGTCCAGGGCACTGAAGTATTTAACAAAATGTATGTTTTCAGCCCCTTTCAGTTCCCCCTTCGCTCGCGGGGCGGCAAAGCCAGGGCTCTGCCTGGAGCTGGAGCAGTGGTTTTGGACCCGGGCTGTGACCGCGCTATACGGACCCGATCGCTTTGGTATTTATAGACTCCATTAGAATAGCTTGAACGTGGCCAACACATCGGAGCGGGAGCGGTCTGACGGCTGATGCCTGCATCCTGCACGCTCATCACGACGGCTAGTGTCAGCGATTGGAGAATTAACCGCTCCACTCAGGGAGTAAGGAAGAGCCAAGCCCCTGCACACATGTCACGCTCGGTTACTGCTGGTTGACTCAGACCAGGGAGTTACTTCAGGTTACTAGTCTTGGTGTAAGGGATGGGGGTGTTACTTCAGGTTAGTAGTGCTTGTTTTTTGCTTGGCAGCCTGGGCTGGAACCTGGTGTAACTGTTTCCCAAAGAATATTTTTGGTTTTAAAACTGAAGGTCAGCAGTTCGCAAGTGCTGCACTTGCAGCCAACTCTGTGGTTCGCCTTGTGCCACCGGGCCAGCAGCACTTGAAATCCTGATCAATTGATCTGCAACAATATGAAACCACGAAGGGTGACTGCCAGTTAAAACTCCCCGTCTCGCCCCATTTTCCCCACCCAAAGTGTCTTTCTGCCCGTATCCCCTTTCTTGCTGCCTGTCTCCCTCCCTCCCTTTCGGCTGTGTATTGGAGTTTTTGTCTATCTTTTTCCATCTCTCTGTCTCTTTTCATAACAGTTTTTAATAATGTTTTAGTTAGTTCCAGCCTTTTCCCTCAATGGATCCCATTGGAAAATGCATTTGAAAGGAAACAGTTATACACTTCCCTTCCTTTGAAACTCTGTTGGCACCTTTTCCAGTGCAGTAAACCATACAACATGGATTTTCAAAGTTTCCAAACACAGACATGCTGGCGTTAAATTTATGAAAAAATATTTTATTCGGCTGTATAGTAACTATGAGTCTCTGAGCTGCTGGTCACAGTGAAATCGAAGCTCACTTTGGAACTGCAACAGGTTTTCAAATCTCTGCAGGAAACGTAGCGGCGCTGGCTGTATGGGAGCCCGCAGCTCCCCCGCGCCCTCCCAGCAGGAAGCGTAGCAGCACAACAAAAGGGGTGCTGGGGCACCCCGAGGCTGAGCCCACCGCCCTCGAGTGCAGCCTTTCCCTGCGGATGGCTCTGCTGGGAATGGTGCAGCAACGGTAGCTGCAGGGAACTTCACGGTCATGCCAATCCTATCTCAAATCACAGGGGGAAAGAGGAATTTGGCATAAAACCGTTATGTCTTATGCTTGTTAATGAATGTAGAAGGGTAAGGCTTTTTAGTTACTGAGCCCCGTGGCGGGGGGGCTCACTAGCCGGTGTGAGTGTGTGTGCGCTGCAGTCTGCACGGGGTTTTGGGACCTGAGGCTCCAGCTACACGTAAGTTGTAGGAGCACTGAGATCATATTGTCTAATATGGAGGTTCAGATGTTAAACTTCCTGGAATGGTTTCTCTGCGTGCTGTGGGTTTGTGCCTGTGGTCTCAGCCCTTCCCGTAGGGAACTGCTCACTTGACACCTGAGAACCTCCCTTTGAGTGGCACTACTCAGAGCAGATTTTTTCTGAATTTCCACAGAAGACCGCGGCCCCCATTCACCATGAGAGGTCGGGTGGGTGAATCTGGCCGTATCCTCGTTAGTACCATTGTGAGGGATTGTTTCCAAACAGAGCGAGCCTCGAAGCCTGTGCTCAGCAGCGCTTCCATGCGCTTGAGGTGTGGTATAATACAGATAAGACCTCCTGTGATGGACGAGATGATGACGTGGCAGAGATCCTGGCCTCAATTTTCCTGTTGTCCTTTTGCTTGTAAAATTCCTTTCCCTTCACATGGGAGTTTTCCACAGAAGTCGCTGATTAAGTGTTATCATCATGCTCGGTGCCGCATGGGGCATAGGAAGAGCTAGAAGGTTCAGGTTCCAAATAATTGGATAGCATAAACTCCCTGGCTTCTGTCTTAAAGCATCTTGGGTTTGGATGTCTTTCTGCATGGTATCTCTAACATGTACAGATGGGGAACTGAGCTTAAGGAAAATAAAAGGGTTTCTAGTTTTTTGACTGCTCACCTTAAAATGCATGAGATGGAGTTCTCCTAAAAACGTAGTCCTTCAGGAACTGCATTTCTTTGTATTCAAAGCAGAGCTGCCCAGTGTCTGCAAATTTCATCCCCTGTGTGTCACCATGGCCAGCCAACAAGTGAGGGACACGCAAATACTGACCACGTGTGCTGAGAATGGTTACGGTGACTTCTGGATCCCTGTGGAAGTTCGTGACCAAGGCAAAGACAGAATCTAGTTCTCCAGCACAGCGCTGAGCCATCTTAATCCCCAAAACATTACCGTGTCCTGCAGCCCTCAGCCTTACTGAATACATGCACGTTTCAGCACATCAGAAGGCTCTGCAGGAGGGTCTCTACTGAGTGTTAATTTTCTGTGTCGATTGAAAATGGTAACCTGAGGGGAGAAAAAGTGATATGTCGTTAAGACTACCTTATAATGCGTAAGTGTGATGGAGTTGACTTGAAGTTGCATAGACAGCTCTAAGTCTGGTGTTCCTGACCTTTGAGTGCTCAACTTTGTGTTCACGTAACGGTTTTTGTATGTGTAATTCCCGTTGTTTTTAGAAAAGTGAGCTCCCCCGTGGAACAGGACTGACATCATCTGGGATCCTCAGCTGGCGCGTAAATCTAGATTCACCACACAAGCCTCTGCCACGGCAGGAATGCTGGAAGCGGGGCTGTTACCCTCCGTGCGCACCGGGCGCTGGGGGTGAGCGGCCGCTGACGGTGCCAGCAAAGCAGCGTGGGGGCCTGGAGAACAGACTGCTACACTATCACCTAGCTTGTGCTGCTTTGGCCCCCTTTCTACCTGCCTTTCCCTCTCCACTGTCTCACCTGGCTTGATTTCTTCTTCTCTCGCCTATCCAAGCAGATGAACCAACTGCTGCTTCGGTTGGAGTGGCACGTGAGAGCTGTCTGATAATGACCGCTCAGATTTCCATAGCCCCCCGCCTTGGCAAAGCAGGGGTGGATGGAGGTGGCAGAAGGCACGCCCAGACCCTGCCGCTGTCCCCTGCCAGAATTCTGGTTCCTGCTCCAAAGTGTGAAGGTGCTAGGGATTTCGCTGAAATGGTCAAAGAATTTTTAACTTGAGAAGAACAATATATTTTCCCTAACCTCATTCTGGCAAATGGCTGAACCTTTGTAGATGAAATTTTCCCAATAAATTTAGCTCGAAGAAAGCTTTTGGCATGAAGGATTGCAGCCTAAATGGTTAAAGTTTGGCAAAGTTCTTAGGAACTAAAACCAGGGTCTTATAATGGAAAGTGTTAGGTATCTTCACTGTAGGCACAGTGGCTGGGCTGTGCCCCTCTCGGAGGGGTGTCCTGGTGCTGGGGGTGCCAGTGGCATCAGCCGGGGAGGCTGGGGGGACTGAGCAGGCGCTGGAGGTGACCAGGGGCTGGAGCGGGAGGTGAGGAGGCAGTTCAGGCCTGCAGGCATCTTATGAGGACCCCGGGATTTACTGCCTCCCTGGAGTTGAGGCGGGGGCATGGGTTTCACTTTACGTTTTGGCATTTGCTTTGCAAACTGACGCACTGGTACTCTGGTCCCTCAGGAAGCTGTAAAAAGAAGAGCAGCAAACGAGTGAATGTGTTGAAACGGAAGCTCCGCACTTTGCTGTTCCTGCCCCATCAAAGGCTGCTTTCTCCGAATGTGCCTGTCTGCAGGCACTTTCTCTCATTAACTTTTACTCCAGGCTTGAAGCGCTCACCAAGGTTCACACCAGAGGAGGCATGTTCCAGGCTGTCTGTTTGCATTTGCTGCCAAAGACATGCCCACCTCCAGCACGGGGTGGGGGGGGTGAGGGGGGGTGGAGAAGGCTGCCTTTTATTTGCTGCGATTGTCCTGGTAAAACTTCACTCGGGGCTGGAGTAAATCTCTTGGGAAGCCCTGTTCACACCTCCTCCTCTGTTGTAAATAACATCTGACACAATTATGGTTGGGCGCATGCAGCTCCTGGGTGGGATGCTAGTAGCAGCTTGCCATGCCTGCTGTGTAGCACCGAGCCAGGCTCCCATGGCAGCGTGCTCCCCCGAGCACATGTGCTGAGGAGCTTGTTTTCCTCGCTGGCCCTTTGGGAGTGAGGTTCAGGGCTCTGGCTGCGCAGCTGGCTTCTTCAAGAAGGGCTGACAGATCTGTGCAGACAGAGGATAGGCCGTCAGGGGTTTTCTTGTATCGGGCTGCATCGTTCTGCCTCACTGCAGTGCCCCTAACGCCTTTTTACGTGTCCATCATCCATATTTTTTCTTCTTTTGGTGCAGCATTCCCTGTTTCATTCGGATGCCCTCTGCACGTACCAAGCCCTGCTCGCCTTTGGACCCTTTCACCCTTGCAGCCACTTCAGTCCCATCCTGCTTGTGCATCTTATAGCAAATACTCCCTCCGCGGCAAGAGACAGCTGGTGCCAGGCTGGTCTGGAGCTATATACATGCTGATGAGCTGGCTTGCCAGCTTGGAGGGACATACTTTCTTATGAGCTAGCCAGGAGTTATGTACATTTGGGTTTGCCAGCCTTTTAGCTGCCAGACAGGTCAAATTCGTGTAGCTGTCAGTTGTTGGCAGCAGAACCAGTGGCTCCAGGGATCACGCAGAGCCTTGAGGCTAGTGAAGATTTTGCTGTGCCTGTGTCGTAAGTCCTAGCATCAGCTCACCCGCTTGGAGCGGCTCTGGTGAAAGCAGGGCTGAGAAATAATAGTTTCTCTGGTGATTGTCCAGGCTTTGCCAGTGTGGGTGAGACTGTAGATGCCTTTGCCCCAGCTGTGATGGTCTGAGACTGGCGTGTCTCGGTGCGAATGTGGCTGGTGAAAACTGGGACATACGTTTCTCCCCGGGCAGGAGGAGTGTTTCTGACACTGCGTGGGGTGTTGCACAGCCAAAACCGACTCCTGCAGCCTTGCTGGGGCCAGGGGTGCAGAACAGGATCCTGGCCCTGCCAGCTGGGTCAGGCACCCCAAGCGCAGAGGGAGAGCTCCAAAGTGCTGCTTAGTGCAAGTGGAAATGGCTTCAATCTGTGTTTTGACTGATGGGTCTTTTCAGGAAATTTCTGAGAATAACATTTCTAAAAATGGCTGCTTCTTTCCACTGATATTTCCTGGAAAAGGCTGCAGTTAATTTTAAACCACTATCCTTTTCCCTTTTCAAGTGGAAATGGCTCTGTGCTTGTCCTCAAGGCTAATGTCATTCTTTCTGTCCTAGTCTGGCTTGCATGGTGGGGAGGGACAGTGTGCCACTGCCCTGGCCTCCTCTTGCGGGACCTGTTGGTCTTCCAGAGCTGCAGAAATTGGGGTGTTGGGGGCACTCTGTGCACTTGTCTGCTTTCTCCATGGAAATGAATAACCATCTCTCCCTGAGTCACTTCACAATGATGTTCTTTGTCGGTGACTCCTGGCCAGTCCCGAGTACACAAGAAAGCCGTCTCTGAAGTCATTCCCTTGCCCAGCCTAAAGCTCTGTTCGTCAGGGTCAGGAAGGATACACTGAGCTGGTTATCGCATCCCAGGTGCAAGGGTCCAGCCCTGCGCATGGATCCTGAGCTTGGGGACGGTCAGAGCTGGAGGCGAGCTCCCGGATCAGCTGGAGGGAGCTGGCAGCCCAGAGCTGTCCTGGGCAGGCAGCCCCTTCGTGTCGGGCAGAGCATGGCTTCCCCTGCGGCTCTCGGGCAGCCTTGCTGCTTCGGGTGGGAATATGTCATTAATTTTTATACCTTCCCCTGTAAACCGTCGACCCTTTTTATGATGTCATGAGGGATTCCTTAATTTTGCAGCTGCTTCCTGGTTACGTCAGAGAAGAGCCTCCCGTCCTAGAGCCCAGCGCTGCAGTCCAGAACGGCTGGAAACAAATGAAGTGTTGAATATCTAATGGCTTCCACAGGGAGAGCTGCTCCATCCTCCCCAGGCCCCCGGCATTCCTCACCTCCTAGGCCTCCCTCCCTCCCTCCCTTGAACAAGACGAGGTTTCAGCATGGAGCAGAGGGAGCCGCAGGCTCCTGGGCGGCCCCGGCTGCTTTGGGAACACGTGCAGCCAGTTCCCCAGTGCTGCTGCATGTCTGGGCGCTGTGGCCGAGACCCCCCCCCGGGGCTGTCCTGCCTCTCCGCGGGGAGAGGTCTGCACGGGGAGGTGGATTGGGGGCATCCAGGTTGTTACTGCAATCTGAAGGTCACTTTGGGAGGGATTCAGCCCTGTGTGCTGCAAGTAGTGGCGTTCAGCTCAGCCGCAGGGCTGTGCCGGGAGGGCTGGGGCTGCCCTCGTGTCTGCTGCCTGCAAATTCAGAGTCGGGGAGCATCTTTCCAGGAAAGCTGCCTGTTGTTCTCAGGCTCTTTGCAGGGTATTAGCCAGGGCTGAGCGAGTGCCTCCAGGTTCCCAGGCTCTTTCTGGGGGCAGATGAGTCCGTGGGTGACTCGCTGGTTCCCAGTGGAGAGCTGGGAGTGCCCGTGACTCACAGGTCCTCTGCGAGGGGGTGTCGGGGAAATGCCCCGCAGCTGTGAGCATCCCCCTCGCTTTGCTGCTTTATATTCCCGTCGGTTGTGTGCGGTCTCCACCATGGGCAGGCAGCGGTGGGACCAGCTGCCTGGGCCGGCAGCACGGCTCTCCTTACCCGCTTCCTGCAGACAGCCCCATCCCGGTGGGCTGCCCTGTAGCCCTGCCAACGCTGCGTCTGGCGGAGGGTGACTCATGGGGAAAACACTCTTGTGTCTGAGCGGTAAGAGAGCAAACGAATTGCCTTCAGGTGGTGTCAGCTTGGAGGTGACCAGCCTCCGTCTTCTTCCCCGCAGGGCAGCAGCCGGCTGGTGAATCAGTTGTCTGTGCTGCCAAGCTGCTGACACATCAGCTGGGTGCCTTAGGCACGGCTCGCCCGCATCCCCGTGCTCACTGAGCTCCTCCACCTCCTGCATCCCCTGGCCAGCCCATTACGTCATCCTCGGGATTGTGTCCGGAGACCTGTTCATTCGTTTGATTGCCTTTGCATATGGTCCTTTACCATGTCACCGGGGGAAGGTGGATTCAGCGGTTGCTCCCCGGGAGCAAAGCACATCCCGGCTGCTCTCTCTGCCTGCGCTGGGGCCACCTGCTGCCCGCACCGCTCCAGGCTCCCCAGCCCGGAGCCACAGCTCAGGTTAGGATGGGGAGGCCAGCATGGAAACTGTCTCGCTGGAGTCCTCCCGACCCTTGGCTAGAGCAGTTTGGTTACCTGAATCAAAGGAATCTGTTCTCCTTCGAGACTCTAACACTTGTTGGCTGGTGTTGTTTTAACTGCGAAAGATTCAGCACTCCTTGTGTTGTGTTAGCTGGGATGGATGTAGGAGCATGTCTGCTGCTTGCTTGCGAGCTCAGAGGTTGCTGTGGCTCACTTCCACCGCTGCCTAGAGCGCGCTCGGAGCGGAGCAGCTGGGAGCCCTCACTTCCAGCCCCCCTGCCCCATCCCCGCGAGTGCCCCCCTGGCCGAGGCCACGTGGCCTGCGCTCGCTCTGCCCTGATTGTCCCTCGCAGGATTTCCTTCGGCACATGGCACTCGAGCGGCTGCAAGAAGCTTCCTCCAGCGAATCCCTCTCCTCAGAGGCGGCTGTCCCTTGCATTGCCTGCTCTTTTCCCATTCCCATTTCCTGTGGCTGGTTGCGTTGCCCTAATAGAGGTTTGGCATTGCTGTTTTGCACACCCTAGTGGGAGAGGGGATGTGTTTATCACTTTTCCTGGAGATTATCTGTTTAAGCACTCTCTGACAGTTACAATAACAAGGGCAGCGCGTTGTGTTTCCCAGCAAAAGGACACTCGCTGCTGAAAGATGTATAGCACTAATTAGAAATACATAACATCCGGCCACATGGCAGCCTTCTCCCGGCCGCTCCATTTCCTGAGCTCAGACGACTTTGACGACAGTTGGTTTATGTTTTCCATGAATATAATGTTCTCAGAGAAACACAAATTTCTCCCCGTTACAGAAGTCCCCTTTCTCTCCGTCTTTCTCTCCCCCCCCTCCCCACGCACCCTTTCCCCTGCGAAGCAGGTAGATTTATGACTGCAAAAAGCCTGGGTCGGATCCTGCTGCCGGCTGGGTCAGAGCAAAGCTCGCAGCCCTTGCGTGGACGCAGCTGAGAGCCCAGGTAGGTGCTTGCAGAGGGCGCTGCGGCAGCCGTGCTGGCCGTCCCGCCCCGCTCCCCAGGCTCTCTGCAAAGGAAACTGCCTCCTGGTAGAAAAACAGCACTCTCTGTGCCGACCAGTACCCAGCTGGGGAAAAAAAACCTCTTTCCTACATGCGAAGAAACAGGAGGACTCTTCTGCAGCTCAGAGGGTTTTCGTGATCTTCAGAAAAACCGCCCGTCCCTGGTTCCCAGTTGCTTTTTCTCTGCGCTCGCAGTCTGATGCTCAACAGCTCCCGTTTTTTTTCCATCCCATCCCCTCTCCCTGCTCTCGCTCTTGGGCTCTGCTTCAGAGCAGATAGCCTGGGCGCCAGTTGGAGGAACCTGGGTCCGATCTCCAGCTCGCAGCAAGCAGCAGTGACTAGTACAAGGACATTTTTTCGGAGTTTCCCGCATGCTGGATGGGAGCAGGACAGTTGCTCTGCTGAGTGTAACACAGGTTAGGTGTAAGGGCGGTTAGATGTAAGGGAGGTAGGAAGATGGAGCATGCTCAGGGAGGTGAAATCGTAGAAGGTTTTAGCTGCTGAAATGAATTCCTATTGAATATGGAAAAACTGCTGTATTTCAGATGTTGATAGCTTGGCCAAGTGTGAACAGATTTCTAGTAGGACAGGAAAACTCTCTGTTAAAAAGGTTATTCTGCAGCAAAGTTTCAGATCCCCTTTCCAGGATTTGCAGTTGCTAGATTAGCTCAAGGAAAAGGTTGTAAGTGTTTTTTCTAACAAGGGTAAGCCACTATCTTGTTTCCTAGCCTCATTCTCACAAGTAGCCGAACTGTTTTGGCTAAAGATTTCCGGAAGAATTCGGGCTGAAACAGGCACCCAGCATGGAAACTTCAGCTCCGATAGTTAAAGTCTGAGCCAACTGGAAAAAGGGTCTTATGAGTGGCTAGTGTCAGGCAGGCTTAATAACACAGTGCTCAAAACTGTGCCTGCAAAAAAGACTGTCAGAGCTCACATCCCCCTGGCCAGTCCAGGATCTGGAGCCCTAACCTGCGCAGTGGGTTTGCAGAGGGCTTCAGGCCTCTCGCTTATTTTTTGGGTGCGGAAAGACAGATCTTCGAGGCAAATTCAGCCTATGAAGTGTGGGGTAATGCAAATTACCCAGGCTGTTCGTTCAGACTGCAAAGTGTTTGATGACATTCCTGCTTTCAAATACTCTGCCTGCTACTTTCTAGCCCTGTGCAGCATTGCACGTACCTTAGAGTTCTGCTGGCATAGCTGATGTGGGGCTACAAGTGACCGAGAAAAAGATCCAGCTTGAGAAAGCTCCCAGAGGGTGGGTTTTTAGGCTGGCTCAGCTCCCTGCCGTGTCTGCAGCATGGCTCCGTGGGCCGTCTGTTGGTACAGCGGGTGGTGGGGCAGCATGCGGTGGGGGTACAGGTTTACCCTGTCTTGGCTGCAAATGCTGCAAGTCCTGAAGCCGTGACCTTAGGCTGTGGTTTAACAAGCAGTTATTTAGGTAGCGGTGCCAGCTTTACCCACCCTCCGCTCCCCCCACACAGCACCTTTGATGGCGATGGCACAGCTGAAAGGTGACATTTCTAACCCCGATGAGCTGCGTGATCGGGTTCACAGGGTGGCTGCGCAGGCGAGAGCTGAGAGGTGACGTGGTGACAGGAGCTGTTTAACTGATGCCGGCATTAACAGGGACGTTTGCCTGGTTGCAAGGGGAGAAGGTGGAGGGGGAATGTGTTGTGGTTGTTGGTGCACAACCTGGTCTTGTGCTGGATGATTTCCTGCGGAGCATCACTACTGTGGCTGCTGGTGGCACAGAGGAGCCACATCTCTGACCGCCTCGGGGCCTGTGACCTCGTGGCAGCTTCTTCTGCGTGTGATTTCTGTCTGTAGGCTGCCTGACCACCTCTACACCGTGCCCCGGCTGCACGGCATGGCTGGGTGTGAGTACAGGAGGGTTATCTGATTACAGCCTGATTTGGAGTTTCAGGGGAGGAAGTGGAGTGCGGGTTTGTGGCAGCTTTAGCTGATGGGATGCCATCGATTGCCACCTGAAAATGTCTCTGGCACCAAGCCTTTGGTGACTGCCTGTGGGGATAGGATGCAGGATTGCCTGTGGACCTGGTGCTGTAGTTCTGCTTCTCCTGCACCCGCTGTGGATCTGGGGAAACAGATCTGGGAATAACAGGGTTTGCCCTGACCTGGGCAGTCAGGATCTCTCTGCCTGCTCTTGCTGGTCTGTGGCAGCTGGTGTCCCCAGGTTATACTAGTGCTGTTCAACTGCAGGGACAGGAATCACCTAAGTGTCACTCCAGCCTCCAAGAACATCTCTTTCCATGAAGTTTGTGTCTTAATGCATTGTGCATTACCAGCAGCACAGACCATTGCTCAGCTCAGAGGTAATGATGCCCTGTGGGCTCCGGAGCAGATTTGTTACTCCAACCCCTCTTTCAGCATATCTTCTACAAAATGTTTTTCTCTTAGTGCTAGGTTAGGCTCGGACACTTCGTGCTGTGAGTGAGAGACCTTGCTGTGGGTGTGGAGAGCTAGTTTCCTTACTGCCCATCACTCAAAACACTCCACAAGTTTCTATCTAAACATCCCCATTTCATGAGCACTCTGCCCTTTGATTGTACCCTCACCTTGACTATCTTCTGCAGCGTGGGCAGCCGGGGGTAGCCTGGGGTCTGCCACCCCACAGCCTCCGTGTCACGCAGTCGTGACCACTGGCTCCGAGCTCCCAGCTCAGTGAAAGCCGAGGCTCCCTGCGTCCTGAGGAAAGTGGTGAAAAGGCACAAAGAGAAAGTTTCTCCTGATTTATGGTGCTTTCCTCTTTTGTCCTACAATTAAGCTCTTAAGAGCCTTTGCTGCCAGGGCTGGGAGCTGGAGTGCTGGTGTATGTTAAGGGGTCTTGAACAAGCACCCACCTGGACGCTTCTCCTTCCCTGCAAGGTTGTTGGGCTGGGGGAGCCTCCTTGAAATGAGGCTGACAAGCTTGGCCAGGGAATGAACTTTCAGGACCGGGGGAGTTTTGTGTAATTTAATGATGAGATGACAACGCCCACAGTAGATGAGCCGGAACCATGGGGAAACAACCCTTAAATTTGGGTGTCCTGTTCCTCTTACCTGCACAGTGGGCAGCTTTGCAGGCAGTTCCGGGGCTGAGCATTGTTGCGGTACGTCTAAGCACTGTGGCTTTATGTAAACTGGGTGTGAGCCGGTGGGCACATGGTTCATGTCTGTAGCAATACAAGATGTTTGGTGGAGCTGTGACTGTAGTGCTCAGCTTGAGTGAGCAGGTCACAGATGGCTGTACCTGCGACAGCTCACGTGCAAGAAACATTTTTACTCTCTTTTGGTTGTTTAATGTTGTAATGTAATGGGGAACTTGTAGCCTGCAACAAGAGCTGCTGGTGGCAGTGGGAAGGACTGAGGCCCTGGTACCAAGCCTGGCCATGGCCACTGCAGAGCATTGCTCCAGCGCTTGGAGCCCATCTCTGAAATACATCGCGGCTGTGGAGTGCTCGTGACCCTCAGCATCATGAAAGCCTTTAAGCTTTTCCTTTTTTGGAGGGGGAGGACTTAGCTTTTGTACCAGCCCAGTTTGGGGGTGACTGTGAGTCTGGACTGAGCACAGTCCTAGGGGTGCTGCCCATTCAAAGTGTGGGGGTGCTTGCTGAAATGCCGAGAGTTTTTCACTCGCCCCGGGGACTTGCCAGACTCAGGTGCGGCAGCACGACGGCTGTGGTCTTGTCATGTGCCCGTTTAAGACAAGAAGTGAAGAGAGTCCAGCATCTCACCCGAGTGCGGGAGGAGGGAGCGTGAGGAAGACGACTGCAATTTCTTGAACTGGACTGTGGCCAGAGCATTGGGACTAACACTCTTAATTGTGGGAAAGGCTTCATGAAAGAGATTTACTGTCCCAGAGTGGTCACATCTTTAGTTTTATGTTTCCTCCAAAAGTTGACAGCCCCTGCAGTACCGCACTTCCTACCATTGCTCTGCAGCACCGGCTCAGCCCTGGCTCTGGGAGCAGAGCACCCTCGTTTGGCTACCAGGCGCCTCTGGTGCCACCCTGGGTTACCCTCAGTGGTCTCTCCACTGGGTGCTGAACTCATTGGCAGCTGTAAGAGCTGGCCAAATCAAGCCTACAGATCTTCCTCCCTTTCTTTCCTGTATTTTCTAGGTGTGTTTTAGTCTTTTTCTGGTTGTTTTTAACCTCCCACCCCATTGCTCTGAAATAATTTGCTCTTAAAAACCCAATGTTTGTTCTCTGCACCTCAGGCGTTTTGCTAGCCCCAGCTGAAACAGGGTCTCAATGTCTTGCTTTAATCCTCTTGCCCTTTGCTCAAAATCCCTGGTCCGCCACATCAGGGGAGTTCAGCTTTCAACACCTTCTCCTTGCCCGCGTGCAGCTGATGCTCATGTCTGCGGCGGAGGTGCCTGGGAGCCGGGGCTCTGCGGGAGCTCTCCCTCCCCATCCCGGCGCTGGGGCTTTGCTCGCACGGGCACGGGTTTGGAGTCAGTACCTACATGTTTGCATTCACTGTGCAAATCCTTTGCCTGGCTTGCGGCAGCTTTTCTCACAGTGGCTGCCTGTCTGCAGGGTGAGGGCTGGAAGCCCTGGTCCTGCAGCAGGCGATGCACAAGCTGGTGAGGAGCAGCCTGCGCAGAGCGAACGGCACGGGCTGGTTGGAAACCTCTGAGTGGTGTGGGTGCATCCCATACCGCTGGGCAGCGGCTCCGCTTCCCCACCCCAGCAGCGCTTCCCTGCCTCCCCCTGGGCAAGCCCCCAACCAGCCACTCCCCCCACATCTGAAGGGAGGATGTGAATTGGGGGCAGAGGGGATTCAGAGGGCAGAGGCTGCCCGTAAGGCTTAAAAAACTTCTGCGAGCAGGCAGTGCGGTGCCTGAGCGAGCGCGGGCAGCCTGGCATGCCCCACGGTGCTCTCGGCCTCGCTAAATGTAACCCACGCCCAGCTCCAGGCGGTTCCCTCAAGCCAGCTCCCCGCTGCTCTCAGCAGCCTCAGAAGTGGTTTCTGGCTGGGTGTAGATGTGCTGGGGGGATTTGCTTTCACTCCGAGCCGGCTCTGTTTGGAAGAGCTGTGGTCGTGTGGCATCTACTTGAGTAACAGCTTCAATTAAGCTCTCTTGACAAGCTGTTGTGTGACTGGTGAACTAATGGGAGGAGCCCCCTCCTCAGCTGCTGAGGTTAAAACTCCAGCAGGGACAAAGATCAAACATGCAGCTAATTACCCTTTTAACACTTAAACATACCCCCCTCCTTCAGGGGAAGGCATCAGTTCCAAGCAGCAGCTTCTGTGCTGAGAGCCCCGAGTGTTGGCTCGGGCCGGGCTGGCTCAGCACGCGAGGTGGGGTTGGGCATGATGTGGGCAGTGTGACTGCAGCCTTTTCCTGCTCCAGAGCGGCTACTCACCACTTTTTTTCCCCGCTACGTGGAGCAATTGGGTCCAGGACAGGAGTGAGCTGGGGAATTGTCCACCCCTGCAGAGATCCCTGCCCCGCGCAGGATGCAGAAAGCGAGGCTGCGAAGGCAAAGCAAGATAGAGCATCTGACCTGCTCCCTGCTGAACCCTCTCTCTGTCTCCTAGAGTGCGTCTCTGAAGACTGCCGCTCTGTCATCCAGGAACAGGCCACGGCTCTGGGGCTCTCCATGTTTGCACTCTTGGTGAGGAGGTGCACCAGCCTGCTGAGGGAATGCGTGCGAGGTAAGGGGTTACCGGCAGGATCCACACAGCTGCCCGTGAGGTAGCCTGGTGGGGTTCAGGCCCTCGTTCCCTGCTATTTTGTACACCCCTTCCCCTCTGCTGGGGCCCTTGGATTCTCCCCTAGCATCCCAAGCTCTGCCCAGGTTATGGCTGAATCACCTGGCAGGAAAACACCTGATGTGTGCAGGCAGAAACATTTGGAAGAAAGGGATGGACGCAGGGCATGCTTTCTGCCAGCTATTGGGGAAACTTCCCAAAACTGGGACCTCGGGATCCTGTCTCTATGACTGGTGCACTGGCACCCCACTGCTCTCAATAAAAGGGATCACAGGCGGCCTGGCTTGTCCCCCAAGCCAGTCCGTGTAGGGAGAACATCTGTCTTTGCACTTGCTGTGGGTTGTGGCTATTCGCTTGTGCTTCCGAGGCTGGGATGTTGGGATCTGTGTTGCGCATCCCCTGTCCCTGCCTGAGCCTGGCTCCTGGCTGCAGTGAGCTGCCTCAGCTCTCACATCTTGTATTTGCAGTTCAGCCACAAGAGGTGGAGCAGGAGGATGAGGAGGATGACATCAAGGTCTCTGCCTTGCCCCAGGATCTGAAGGAGCTGCTCCCCAGTGTGAAGGTCTGGTCGGACTGGATGCTTGGCCACCCGGATACCTGGAATCCTCCTCCGACCTCTCTCGAGCTCCCCAAACAGTACGTGCATCCTCTGGTCTGTCTTCTGGTGTCCGCTCCCTCCCTGGGCTCCTTGTGCCACCTTTCCCCCTCGCTGATGCTTACTCCTGGCTCTGGCACTCTGACCTGAGCACCCAGGAGAGGCTCACTGCGCAGGGGATGTTTGCGGGGAACTTGTCACCCTTGGTGACACAGTGACTTCTTCATTGATGCGTGGGTGGGGCTGAAGTGTCTCTGAGGGGGCCTGGCGGGTGCCCTTTGCTTCTGTGTGTGAGAAGAAGGCCTATGAGCTGGAATTTTACCTTCTGCTTAGGAAGCGCATCTGCTTTTGTTGGGATACGTCTCCTTTACATGCTCTGCTGGCCCAGCCAACTGATGAGGCAGGGCCTTCCTCTCTGCAAGAGGGAAGTCCATTTCCAGCATAAGCATTTTGTTGCCTTTTTTTGACTGAATCAAGTCAACCTTGGTCAGGCTGGGCTGGCCTGGCCTGGAGCAGCTTGCCTGTTCCTGGAGCTCCAAAAGTCGTCTCCTTTCTGCTTCAGAAACAGCTTGTCTCTACCCCTGCAAAGCACAAAAGGGTTAATTTTCTAAACTGGCCGATTCCAGCCCATTAGTCCATAATGCGGACTAGGCAATTTGCATATTTTTGGACAGAAAATCGAGTGAAGGGGCCAAGTATGGAGTATGCGAAACAGTGTCTGAGCATGCTCCGTAGCTGCTTTCCCGCAGGATTTTCCATCTGCCTCCGGTACTCCGGATCCAGAGCCTGAAATCACGTCTTATTGTTAATCCAAAGGAGCCAGAACCCAGGGTGATGGGAAGGCGCATTAAGAGTAATCCAGCAAAGTGGCTTAACCATTAATGTGTCCCTGCTCCGTGCGTCAGGTCCAGTCCTGCTCTCCTAGTTTATTGCCTCTTACTCCAGTTCTTTTTCATTTGGCTGAGGAAATGGAAATCTCACACAGGAAGTTCTGGGCCTCATTTTGTGGAGATGGAGTCTGTTTTCTGTTTGTCGGCTGCTCGGTGTGGGACCGCTGCCTGCTCATGTGAACTGCTGCCCATCTTTGGGCAGGAACTCAAACTGGGATCTGTCACGTGAGCCCGCGTGCACCAATCCCCCCTTCCCCTCGCGCTGCCTGCGCAGGGAGCCGCTGAGCCCTTGGCGACGGGCAGCCTCGAGATGGAATTTCTGATTGGGTTCGCGCAGCCAGCGCTCGGCGCCTATCCCCGGGACGAGCTGCCTCCTCCTCCCGTGGGGCGCGGGGCTGCGTCCCCCCCGGGCTGCCGGAGCAGGTGCGGGGCTCCCGCTTGGCCGTCGAGGCAGGAGAAGGCAGTGGTGGCAGCCCACCCCGTGGCGCGGGGCTCTTTGGGGAGCAGTGGGTATTGGGTTGGGGGGCTCTAGTCCGCACGGCTCTAGTCTGCTCGGCGGAGGAACGAGGGTCTTCATCTTGTAGCAGAGGCCCAACCGCTTCCCCACCTTGCCCTCTGCGCCGAGGGTGGCTGAGCAGCCCCTCTTGCCCCGTCTGTGCCCTTACTCTGGGGCATGGGCAGCCTTCCTCATGTTGGCTCCCAGCTCCTCCACCCTGGTGCTCTTTGGCTCACCAGGAGCATCTGTCTTATCCACAACGAGGAGACGGGCTGCTCTTTCAGCCCAGACCTCTTGTGTTGACCCAGCATTGCGTGGCTGGGTGTTGGTGGTCCAGGACTCTGGGATGGCAGCAGCTGAGCTTCCCTGGAGGTGTGGGTAGTGATGAGTAGCAGGGAACCAGCTCCGCGCTTGGGCATGACACTCTGGGACTTGCAACGTTTTCCCTAGAGCTGGGAAATGAAAAGGGGAGCACTGGGTTACTGTTTCAGCTCTCTATTGACACAAGCCTGCTGTCTGGCCTGGGGCTGTTCAGTAACCAGGTAGAGTCACCAAGTCCGGGGGTTTAGATAGGAGCAGCTTCAAAGAAGTTTAGAAGTAAAACATGGGTCAGAGCAGCAGGCGTGTTAGAGTAAGCCAAGATTTATGGGCAGGGTGAGCTGAGGAGCGGGGAGGGCACGCGAGGAGCAAGTGCAGATGCCAAGTTGCAGAACTAAGGGGCCTGTGCCGTTTCACGCGTGCTCTGTGCCTCACAGCGGTGGGACGTGCTGTGAGGTCCCCACCAGTGCCAGTGGAGAGGCTGGTTAGACACACTGAAACCACCTCCCAGCACTCTGCAGCCATCACTTTCATTGCCCCTCGTGATGGCGTGGGCACAGAAAAGGGACAGTAAAAAAGCCCTGAAGCACAGAAGCACTCTGCAAGGAGGCCATGAATGTGCTAAAGCTTCTGGAAAAACCAGGCCCCATACCCACCTGGCAGCCCACTAGGAGCAAAGGCCTGGCCCAGAGCTTGCATCAAAGTGCAGCTCATCCGGGGCCAGCGCTGCTGCCAGAATGACGGCCTGGGCTCGGGGCCAGCGGGGCAGCTTGTCAAGACTCTGCCAGAGCCTCGGGCCCGGGCTGCCGGGGCTATACGTCCCAAGGCCTCCGCTCATGCTGCGTTCGCCATGTTCACGTTCGCCCGTTCTTAGTAAGAGAGAGAGCTGGGGGACTTTGAGAACGTCTAAACTCAGCCCAGCTGTGGCAGTTGGTTTATTGCTTTCAGCTGGTACTTGAACCCAGGTCCTGGTCTTGGAGTCTTTCCCAGGTTTAATCCCCGGAGCTTTCTCTGCAGCTGTATGACACTGCGCTGACCCCGAATGAGGATAGGAAAATAGAAACGGTGCCAAGCCAGAGTCTCTTTTTCATTTGGAGTCTGGCTGTCTGCCCATGACCAGGGTTACATAATGGGAAACATAGCTGGGGCTCTGGAGAGCCCGCGTTTCACCACGCTGCCCAGACCTTCGCGTTCTGATGCTATATATCTTCCTAATTGTAGCTCGGATGCATTTATCACACTGCTGGATTTGAGTCCTTACAATAAAAAAAAAAAAAAAAAAAAAGAAAGCCCACACCAAATTCCTCAGCTCACTGCTTTCCCCCTTGGACAGAGGCGGAGGGAAAGGTGTGAGGAGTGAGCGCTGCCGAAACCCGGCATGCGGCTGCAAGCCACGCAGGAGTGGGCTCTGCGGAGCGGGATGGGAGGCTCGGGAGGCTGCGTCTTTCGGGTCCTTTTCTTGGTGGGGGCTTGGGAATGGACCCAGCTCCTGGCAGGCATCCTCTCCCTAGCTGGGGGTTCAGTGGTCCCAAATTCCACCTGAATGAGAAGCTACACCTTTCCCCAAAACCACCCTCCTTGGTCTAGTGTGCTCATCCAGCTCTTAGGCACACTTCCACGGTCCCCATGGCTCAGGGGATGCGATGGGACATGTTTTCAGGCCAGAAGGCCATAGAGAGGTGACAGGCTGCCTAGATCCTTCTCTTGGGGCTGCTGTGTGTATTTGAGGTGGAGGGTGTCCTTCCCCTCTACCTATTTGGGAGAAGGGCTCAGCAAGCTTTCCGTGGTTCTTTTCTCAGGTGTTTCCAGAATAGGAGCTAAACTTGACTGTGGACATCTCTGCTTCAGAGCAACAGTGTCCTGTGGCTTGGGGATTGTGTGTCTGGACCAGCTGTTCCCAGGTCTTCTAGTAGCGAGCAACAGTCACTTCTGTATCTTAAAATTAATTTATATCTGCATGTTTCATGGCAAACATTGCATTGAGGTCTGAGCAGACAGTCGTTTAAAGCAGTTGCACTGCCATGCAACTGGGTGGGAGAAGCATCTTTCAGACCAACTGTCCCCAGGAGTAATTTGCAGAGATTAGGGTGTAAGAGCAGGGAGTCCTGGGGAGAGGGGAGCAGGGTGGATCTTCTAAGGCAGAGATATGAGCAGCAGATGGGGTGAAAGGCACATCTCCAAGGAGGCTGCTGTTGTTCAAGTGAATCCATCTCCTTTTGGGACATATGGCTGGGAAGAGGGCTGAGCAGGGGAGAGCAAAGCTTCTCCTTGCTCTACTTTGTTGCCGCAATGAATCCGTTGCTAAATGAAGCGCAAGAATCGATGGGGAAGCCGCTGGCTAGACAGACAAACTGCCGCAGGGCTGACCCTGGCGAATCTGCGCTCCTTCCACGCTAGAGCGAAGGGCCTCTCGGTTTGTGGAGACTGTCTGCAAGCATTTAAAAATGGTTAATTTAAACCAAGTATTAAATTAAATCCAAAAGCTCTGAGCACATTCTAGAGCTTACCTTCCCAGAGAGATCTGCCAGATCGCTCTCATCACATCGCTGTTGTGGAGAAGTGTCACTGAGATGGCAGCTCCCACTGGGAGAGATGGACAGAGTCTTGGACAGGGGTGCCAAGACCTTGCTGGAGTTTGCTGGAGACTAAATGGAAAATCCCTTTTGCAGATCTCAGCCTTAAGTTAGTAACGCTGGCCACCGGAGTTTCCCTATCGAGACATCAAAGTGAGGATTCAGAGGTGTCTCGGTAGTGTAAACCTGGCTGAGAATGAAGGTAAAGTCGAGAGAAGCAGAAGCCAAAAGTCTCCGTGGAGAAGGGGGCTGTGGTGAAGCAGAGGCTGGCTGGGAGGAGACTGCACCTCTCCTGGGGAGGAGAGTGTCCCTCTAACTCCGAAGGCGGGTTCCCGGGAGAGGAATGGGTTTATGGATGCCCAGCTGGCCAAAGGGACTGCATGCAGGGTAGACTGGGGGCAATCATTGGTGCCACAGGGCAGAGGGGCTGCGACCACCTCGTCTCCGCTCTGGGCAGCTGTGCCTGAGTCCAGGGTGAGGTTGGTGAATGCCTTTTGGGAAGAGCTCCCATCGCCAACCCCTTTTGTTCCTTGCAGAGGAGCTGCTTTTAGTTCAGCTTCCTCTGGGTGGGGAGAGAAGAAACCCAGGAGGGGGATGCAGAGCGCTTTGTATGGGGGTGCAGGAGCTGGGGTGGGCACCGGTGCTGCCTCGCACCGGGAGCCGGTGGGTGCACGTCGCCTGGCCCCGGGAGCGCGCGAGCCCGAGGCGTTTGCCATCTGCACGGCAGCGCGGCTCTTGGCGGCTGGGGAACACAATGCAGGGCTTCTTCTGCGCCGTGCTTTCCGGGTTTGTTCTGCAGCTGTGGAGTTTGAATGTTAGTGTTTAAACAAGCTGGTATTACACAGGAAATGGCCACCTCCACAGGCCCCCGCAGGCTTGTAACATGGGGTCATTGTGCTTGATATTAATCACCAGGCAGCCCGCGCCCCCGGTGAAGATGGTGGCTTACACCGGAGTGCTGTGCAGCGCCGTGGCCGGCGGGGATTCGGCGAGCATCAGGCTCGCCTCGGCACCCTCTGCTCTCCCCACACTTTGGTGCGTGCCTTTTGCCTCACGGTGATGCATGCCGATCGTGGGCATCCATCTTTGCCAGGAGCTGTCCCCACGCAGACCCGGCCTCGCTGGGGCCGCGCTCTGCCCCGGGGCCGTGCTCCAGCCCGCGCGCTCGGCTGCGCACTTGTGCGGTGCTCTCACCGTCGCCTGGCCGGGCTGCGTCCTGTCGGCGTGCAGCTGGGCTGCGCTCACACTGACAGCTACATTAAACCTGGAATCCTGAGGCAATAAAAAAGAAATTAACTCTTATTTTTTTTTCCTGTCCTAGTGGAATAAGCAAATGTAAATGTGTCTGTGGGGAAGTGAATGAACCCCCGTTCTGAGGAAAGACCTCGCGCTAACCCCCTTCTCGCTTCCTTGGTTAAAAGCTCTGGGAGCCTTGTCCATGTACCTGGGAGCTGCATGCCTGGGCTTGGTGTCAGTAATTCAGAGCCTCCCTCCACAGAGGGACACCGAAGCTGTGGCACTGTGCATACGCAGTGCTTCCAGGCACCTGGGCCTGCCTTGGCTTTGCAGAGAGGCTCTGGCACTGCAGTGCTGTTGGGTGACATAAGCCAGAAACGCCTGGAGGTGGCTGCAGCAGCGGCGGCGTCCTGGGAAGGGGCAGTGGGGAGAAGGCACATGACAGGGCTCCCGAGTGTTGTGCGACCTCCTAGGGCGAGTGCATGTCCCAGCAGGAGATCCATGGGGCCGTACGGTGTTGGCACGAGCTGTTAGCCCTTGCTGGCTTTGCCGGTGGGTAGCAGCCGGTAAATGATCTTGGTGGTGCCAGTGCTGGGAGATGCACTACAGAGGAGGAGCTGCACTTGAGGGGAAGGCAGAAAATTGTCAGACCCGCTTTCTGCAGTGCTACCTCTGTGTTGCAGGAGAAAACCAGAGCAGAAACGCCAACACCTTCTTCTTTGTTGGCTTTTTGAAGGTTCTGCAGGGTGCTGCATGTGAGAGGGTGCTGCCTGGCTGCCGGCCACTGCCGCAGAGCTGCTTGGGGTTGCATTGCAGCGAGATCTTGCTACCCGGGGAGCCAGCACAGTCTGTGGTTTGACCGAAGGAAGCCCAGGGTGGAAACCTAACACATCCAGTGCAAATGACAGATGTGGCAAGGCACTGCAAAGCTGTAGGGAGCTGGGGATGAAGGGGATAAAGTGACAGGGACGGCTCTCGCGCTCAGGGAGTGGTGAGGGGCTGCCCTGCCTGGCAGCACTGCCAGAGGGGCTGGGGGCAGGCAGCCACGGGGGGAGAGGAGAGGGGACTGCTGGGCTGGGTGGCTGCAAGGGTGTTAGCAGTGTCAGCTCGGTGACCGTTCACGTGGCATTTTTCTGACTTTGGGTGCCAAGCCCCGTGGAGGGAGACAGCTCCCTGTACTTCATCTGTGCTGCTCCTTCACCCTACCACCACCCCTGCCCTGCTGTGGATCCCAGTCCTGCCCAGCATGCTACCGCTGCCCTCTGCCTCCCTCCCACCCTCACTGGTCATCTCCATCCCCTGCCTGCCGCTCTTTTTCTTGGGGAATACAGGCGAGGTCTCTGCAATGTGTTTCTTTCCCTTCTCCTCCACCCTGGCCCCATGCACCTGGCTGTCTCAGCCCGCTGGGAACGTCCTCTGCATCGGTGCCTGCCCCCAACACCCCAGTGTGCTCGTTCCCCGGCAGTTGCAGGCGTTCTCCCCGTTCCTCTCCCCCGCTGATGCCTGCAGCCTCTGCACCTCCTACATCCAAGCCGAGCCCTCGTCGCAGCCCGCGCTGCCGGGGGCCCCACCAGTGCTATGTGACCGGACTCAGGCAGCCGAGCCCAGTTGCCAGCAGGGCACTGGGGGAGGGCTGAGCCTCCCAAGCCCTGTGCATCTCCCATGGGCAGAGCTTGCCTTGGAGGTGGCCCAGAGCAGCCCTATCACATCCGGTGCTTGTCTCTGCAGCCTGGGCCGGAGGATAAACTATCAGGGCTGTGGGGCAGTGGATCATTCCTCTTATTATTTTCTTCTTTTGCAGATAGGGGTCGTGGAAAGTTCAGTTCCTTTTAACCCTCGCAGCTCTGTTTATTTTCCAGCTGGTAGCACAAACGCAGCGTTTCCCATTACATCACAAAGGGCCTCGGACAGATCCCTCCGAAAAACGTGTTGCAACTGTTTATTTTTTTCCATATTTAAACATTTCTGACAGCCAGACCTGGCTGAGCCAAGCGATGGAGCTTTGTGAATGAACCCAGCTCCTGGTGTCTGTGCCCAGAGGGCTTTGAAGGACCTCTTCTCCTCTGCAGCGTTCGGGCTGGGGCTGGCTTAGGGACGTGGGCGACTCTGCGTTACATGTGTGCTGATTACGTGCTGGGCTTTGATTAATGGCTCCTCATTCTGCCTGGCTCCCAGGACGCTCTTGAAAACAAGATGTTTCATTTCAGTGTGCTTTCCTGGTACATTGATTCCCGTAAATAACCAAGCGCAGACTCTGTCCACCTGGAGCAGTTCAAAGAGCAGGGGGCCTCCCTCCAGCCCTGGGCTGCCTCGGGCCGCACCGGTCACTGCTGTACCCCCGGTGATGCTGGCTTCCCTGTGCTTTTCGGTGCCCCAGAGGTGTAGGGTGGAGGAGCAGCCCTCCTTACTGCCACCAGAAGCAGATCAGCCCCGGTTTCCTTATTCCCTGCTTTTGTCCCAGTTTACGCACTAAAATACCCCTATCTGAGTGCTTTTAGAAACAGGAGGAAGAAATGCAGTACGAGGCAGCCTGGTTGGCTGCAGTGCCCCCGTGCTTGTTGCCTGCTTCCCCTGCGCTGGCCCTCTCTGGGGTGCTGTGCCCTCCCCAGGGTGTGCTCAGCGATGGGGATGTGTGATGGGGATGCGCGGAGAGCGGTCCAGGGCTGCCGGTGGCCTTGTGTTCGC
The DNA here is from genome assembly GCF_018139145.2 of Gymnogyps californianus. Classification (NCBI taxonomy): domain Eukaryota; kingdom Metazoa; phylum Chordata; class Aves; order Accipitriformes; family Cathartidae; genus Gymnogyps; species Gymnogyps californianus. The sequence continues at coordinate 6,969,329 of NC_059490.1, read as the reverse complement.
ACCCGGCTCCCCGCACATCACTGCCGCTCCGGGAAGGTGACACACCGCAGAGGCAGCTTTGCAGGTCGCTCACGAGTGTTGAAACCATGGCCAGAAGCAAAACACGGCTTAACCCCCCGTGGCTGAGGTTTAACTAAAAAAATCTCTGTGCTTTAGAGCATGGCTGCAGCACGTGGTCGCAGCAGGTAGCAGCTGTGCGAAGGAGAGGGTGTCCTGGGCTGGGCTGGAGCCCCCGCGGGCCGGGCTGGAGCCCCCCAAGTGCCTCTTTTTGCCCCGACAACAGCGCGGATGTTCGGTCTGTCTTCCCAGCAGGCTTTAAAATTGAGTAACAAGCATCGTTTCTCCCATGTGGAATGAGCTGAGTTCCTGCTGGCACTGCACGGGGAAGCTGCTTCCCGAGCATGGGCCAGCTCGGGAGCGGGCAGAGGTGGGCAGAGCAGCGGGAAGGGCGAGATCCTGGGAGCCGTCCCCGTCCAGGGGGACGGGGTGGTCGGTGTCAGCGCTCGCGGGCGAGGGTTCCAAGCCCTCCTGGGTTCGGTGCCAGCGCAGCTGTGCCTGGAGCTCTCCCGGTGGGGTAGGTTAGCAGCGGCGGTGGCGTGGCGTGCCTCGCCTCGCCTCACCTCTCTGGTATTCGCTGCAGCATTGCAGGCAACTCCCAACGCATTCCAGCCCCGAATTGCTCACGTCTCTCCTCGTTCTCCCAGGGTCTCAGTAGATGTGTGGGCGACGCTGGCTGACTTCTGTAACATACTGACCACAGTGAATCAGTCGGAGGTGCCCTTGTACAAGGACCCAGATGACGACCTTGCCCTGCTTAGCCTGGAAGAGGATCGGCTGCTCTCGGGCTTCGTTCCCCTGCTGGTCGCCCCCCAGGAGCCCTGCTACGTGGAGAGGACCTCGGACAAGGTCAGCAGTAGGCCAAACATCCCCCCTCGATTCCTCCAGACTTTTATTCTTGGGAAGTTTTCTGTGCAAACGGAACACGATTAAGTCATTGAGAAGGGTGTTAAGGGAAAATATCGACCTTTCAGCCGCTGACATCCAGCTCTGTGTCATGAAAACCCCTCTCGACTTCCTCTGGTGTGTGTGTGCTCGCTGGCATGTTGTATATACGATCATTTCCTCACTTGTTTAAATAGTGCAGCTTGTGTTGGCAGTGCTCTCAGTGCACTCCAAATGGTTTGCATCATGCTTAAAGCACCCTCCCCCTCCCCCCGGCCACAAAACTCTGCCTTAGGAAGGCAGCCAGGACTTTTTTCCTTCTCTAAAGAGGAGAGTGATAAATAGGTGACTAGAGAGAAGCAGACACCATGTGTTAACGTACAAAAGGCTTTTAGGAATATGAAGCATTCCCCACTGCCTGCTCTCTATTTTCCTTTCTTTGCTCTAGGAGCCCATTCTAGCCTGAACTTTCCTTTGGCTGTTTGTTTTTAGAATAATGAAATCAGTTCCCTTGTTGATGTGGGGTTTTGGGTCTGCTCTCTGCCACCACCTGGCCAGAAGGGACCTGGGGGCTGCACTTGGATAATGTGTCTGAACCTGATGGGGGATGGAGGAGGCACAATGGCATTTGTTTTGCACGCCCTTGGAGGCACGGCAGGATAAGAGTGGCTTTCAACAGTTTCCTGCTTGGAGGCAGAATCACAGCACCAGAAACGCGGCTCATCTGGGAAGCTGCGGCATTGCCTCCCCCAGCGGTTGGTGCTACGAGAGGAGAAGTGGAGATGCAGAGGCTGGTTTCTGTGGAGAGCCTGCATGTGATGGTGGCAACGTGCCTTCCCATGTGCCACTTCTTCTTCACGTTTTCATGAAATGATGGTGAGAAATTTAGGACCTGTGTCACGGAGGGATCCAAGAGGTGCGAAGTTCTGTTTCACTTCTCTGTCTGCCCGGCCCGTGCTCACAGCACTGCCCGCGGCAGAGGAGCACAGGGTCCCAGTAAAACTGAGAGCTCTCCCAGTTTGGGGAAGCACCTTAGTCCAGGAAGTCACTGTGGAAAAATGGATTTTCAAGGCTCTATTTGAAGGGGTTAAAATAACAAGCATGCGGTTGCCGTTGCTGCCCTAAGGTAGCCTGTTTGCCCAGTGTGTGTTGTGGCCTCACTGGGGTTCTGCTGGGGACAGTCCCAGTGCCCCACTCTCTACGCAGGGACTCTTTCCCAGCAGCCACAAACCAGAGCCCCCAGCAGGCAGGTGAGGTGGCTGAGCAGCTCTGTCTGGTGCCCCATAACTTGTGGGAGGGGGTCGGTATTCCCTGAACTCTGCCTTTTCTAACCACACACTGGTTTATTCGGAGTGCCATCTACCTGCCCTGCCAGGCACTTGCACTCGTGTGTAAAAGAAGAGACGTATATTTGTCCTATAGCTACACCTGAGCTTCCGAGCTGAGTTTTCTCACTGTCCTGGCTCCCTTTGGTTCTGGTGCTTTATAAAGAAACTGTACAACACCACTGGCAGGAGCTGGTGCCCTTCGCAGCTCAGCAGCAGCCACCCAAGCATCCGGGATTATCAGGCATGGTGGTACCAGCTCAGCTCTGCTGAAAAGGCAACACAGATCCCAGAGAGAAGGAGCCAGGCCTGGCTGTGTCTGTCCCCCCTTTCTTTCTTTTTTTTTTTTTTTTTTTGCTGCCTCTGTGGGTCTTGTTTGGTTTGAAAGTAGCTGACTTTGGAACTGTGATCCCACCCAGCAGGCTGGGGTGTTCGCTCGTGTTTGCGCAGGTCCGAGCCCCTGTTGTATACCAGTTGTGTTGTGCCGTCTTCTGGTCTCTGCCTTACGCACCAAACACATCGCACGGAGGTAGACGGAGGAACCCAGTGGTACCAGCGCTACCCAGGACACGCTGAGCCAAAGCAACGGGTTTTGCGAGGTCTCTTCTCGATCTGGTACTGACCAGTGTTTTCATTAATGGTCAGACTGGTGAAACAGCAGATGTGCATATTCACTTTGCAGAGGACACACAAAAGGGTTAAGGGGAGGCTAGTGAGACAGAGCAGAGATCTCAAAAGCCTGACTTCCAAGAAGGGACTGAAAGAGCTGGGGCTTTTTAATGTAGAGGAAATTCGGGGAAAATGCAGTAAGCTGTTGCGGAGAGGAGTAGAACAAGCTGTCCTCCAGCTCCATGCTGAAAAGCACAGGAAGGAACAGGCATAAATTGCAGCAAAATAGATTAAGACTAGAATTTAGGAAAGGCTTCATACCTTTAGGTAGTTAAGCACTTGAAAGCAGCCTCCTTAGCAATTCTGCAGAATCTCTTCAGCCTTGGAGATTTTTAAAAGCAGGCTAGGTGGCTCTCTCAGGTACAACTTGGGAGTTGTTTGCCTCCTTGGAAAAGGAGGCAAACTGACCTCTTTGGACGCTCCTACCCCATTTTCTGTGATTCGGTAATGCTGTAGAAAGGGACTGGAGTGGCAGCTGCGTCATTACAGTCAAATGACTACCTTGTTCCACAGATCTTCTCCTTCTGCAGTATTAATGAAGTGAATTATTTGACTCTCCAGAAGTGGCGTGTTGTAGAAGGCAGCGCAGACCAAGCCAGGAAGGTATGACTGAGAGGCATGAACCCATATGCCTTTCACGAATGACTGTGAGCAAGATACAAAAAGACGCTTCCCGGCAAAGAAGCCCCCAGTCCAACTTAACCAGGGGATCCTTGTGTGCGGTACCCAGTCCACCATCTGCTCCCTGCCCTCCTTTTAGCGTGCAGAGCCCAGATGAGTTTGACTCCTCAGCAGACGCATCTCTGGGCTGTTTGCAGTGGAAGGGTGCCGTGTCCATGCTCAGCGTGGTGGCACGAGGGGATCTGTATCCCTGAGCCTCAATCAGGCGATGGCAGCAGGCACTGCAGCTGAGCAGCTCTGTCTGGCACGTACCACATCCAGCCGCGTTGCAGGAACTTTCCCATTTGCGTGCACCTTGTTGGTCGCCAATTGACTGAGCTGCGAGCAGGTGAGAAACGTTTTTTCTGTGCAGCGAGAACTGTCTTTCCCGTACTGATTTTTCATTGCTTTTTAGCAGGAGTTATTTTTCTGCACCCAATTTCTTTCTCCTGTGTTCTCAGTCTTGGCCCAGTTATCAGCCCAAGTTCCTGGCAGTTCTTTGCTGGAGAGGTGAAGGAAATGTACTGCTCTTTATAGGGCACCCTTTGAACGCCTTGTGGACTGGGAGGAGAGTTCTGGTATGCCAAAGTGGCTCTGGGAAGCTCGCTGTGGTACCTTTCCTATCACTTGCATGGCTAGGAAGAGGCGGTTGGCTTTTTACCGCAAGGATAATATCTCACCTTGCTTGCTGATGCTCCAAATCCTTACCCCGTGCTTTTGCACCATAGTTTTTTAACGAATTTGTAAAATTTCAGAGGAAAGGAATCTGTTGAAAGGCAAGGCTGGAGAGTATTGGGCTTAAAATGGTGTTAGGTTATTGGCTCCACCAAGAGGATGGTTGTTTTGTAAGCTATATAGAACAAACACTGTGCTTCCACATTTTGTTCTCCGCGTCCCATTTAGCAGATGGAGTGCAGTATTCAGCCAGAGTTTCTCAGCAAGTTTTTGAGCATTTGGCCTGGCTCTTATTTTGAGTGAAAATGTTCTGACTCCGTTCGTTGCCATGAAGCTGTGCGTTTGGATTCCTGCTGGAGCCAGTGTGACACTGAGAGCTTCCCATCGTCTCTTGCACTGTCATTGAAGCTGTAACCAACAAAAGCTGGCTCCAGGGTGAGCATAACTTGGTGATGTTTTCCTGGGTGTATGTTGGGCAGATATCCATTGCAGCTTGTGTGATGGAACACCATCGAACGTACCAGTCAACAGCAAACTATGCAGCCTGGTGCCTGAGCTGTCAGACTGTGTCTGCAGCGTTTGCAGCCGAAGGAGACGCTGCCAGGACCTCACTCACCCAGCGTTGTACCCGAGGCAAGAGCAGGGAACAGCAGGAAGGTAAGAACTGTGGATTCATCAGGTGGTGCGTGGTGCTGCTTTGGGGGACTTGTAATGGAAAACACTTGGGTCGTGTTGAGGTTAAAGCAAGTCCTAGTGATGGTGCGTCTGAACTGTGCGTGGGTCTGTTCTTGTGCAGCCCTGGGAACCTGGGACACATCCTGGTTTCCTCACCTCTCACTGAATCCTGTTGTCTCCGGAGCATCCCGCTCTGCAGTGGCCCTGTGGAGCTGGTGGCAAGGCTGGAAGGGGGCTGCAGGTCGCCTGGCACGGAGCAGAGCAAGGGAGGTCCTTCTTCTCTATGCAGGCACATGGCATCACTGGTTGCCTACATCCCTGCAAGCTCTGCATCACCCACGCCTGTGCCTGCAGCACGCACTCTGCCACATGCCCCAGCCAGGGAGATGTGGAGGAGAAAGTGTTAATGTCCCTTCCCACAATAAACCTCTCTGCATGGGGGGTCCTGAAACCTGAGCCTCTCTCTCCTCCCCCAGCCCTGACACACGTTAATAAAAGGTTTTTAAACGCCAATAAAAAGGCAGCAGCCCCAGCTCACCAGGTCCGGGGCCCAGGGTCCTTGGGAAGGCACTTCACAAATGTGTTTTTTGCATTTTCTGGCTTTTGGCTGGTGAATAAGATTGAGGAGAAATACTCCTTCCCCTGATAACAATACAGTGAGACGCAGGATCAGCAGTGTGTGGATTAAAACCAGACGGTGCATGATTAATACATATGCTTATAGGGCTAGTCACTGTGGTTCCCTCCTCTCAAACAGAAAGGCACTTTTTTTTTCCCTCATGTGCATGCTCATGTGTGGAGTGGACTGTCTCACATACTCACCACTCAGCTAGTCTCAACCCTGTCTCACCTCACCAGGCAAATGAAAGCCCTAAAATGCAAGGCTTTGAAAAATAACTAGCAATATTTTACTGCCCCAGACCTACAAACTGGGTACTGCATGGCTTGTCCAGCTCCAGGGAGGCCAGTTAGCTTCCCACACTTGGTGCCGTTCTTGTTTTACAAGTACTTGCTTCCTGCTATTTGCACTACTCGCCTGTCAGTGCAGATAGCCTAAAATCCAAGCTTTCTTCTCCTTAGAAAACACAAATCTCTTTCCTCTGTACTGTCCAGCCCAAGTGGACAGTCCAAATTTGACCCTCTCTGTAGTTGCCCCAACATGCTCTAGATTTGCAGAGCTAGCAAGCTGTGCTCACTTCACTTATTTACAGTATTTCAGTCTTCTTAAGACTTGCAGGTATCTCTTGGCAATGTGTAGTCATGTCTGATACTTCTTGGAAAGGGAGCCCCAAGTTTAAAAGCCCAGGAGGAATAGCTGTCGGAGTGACCGGGCTCTGTCGTGCCTCTAAACACCAGACGTTTTGTCCTTTCCGAGACCTAATGACGCCTGGGACGCCAGGGATGAAATCTGTGTTGGAGTGGCCACACTACAGTGATTTTGGGAGGACTTCTTGCAAGGCATCAGAGGAAGGGTAGCAAGACCAGGACTCTGAGAGCACAAACTCTTTGTAAGCAGAGAGAAAACCCCAGTGAGCAAATGTAACTGTTTTCTCAGCATCCTTTCCACATTCCCATTCCATAGCCTTGGAGCATCTCCCTCCAGCTGGCAGGCAAATGCACTCAGCCCAGGAGAGCGAGAGCTTCCAGCTTGGAGTTTGGTCCAGAGAGGAAAAGGGAAACTGTGAGCAGAGATCGGAGCCCCAAGTAGGAGAGTCCAAGGAGGAGTCATCCTTGAAAAACTCCTTCCATTCCTGCCTGCCTCGGTTTCCAAACAAGCAGTGAAAGATCCCTGCCGCAGGCAGCCCTGCTTGGAGCAGGGACTTGGCAGGAGCTGGCAGCCCCGAGGCGGCAGAGTTAGAAATGTTTACATTTTCTGACCAGTATCTGAACTCCATCCCAGCTTCGACCTTCCCTTTCATGTGGTGCCTTTGGATTGTAAAAAGCAATTAGGCTAAATTATGGGCCATGTTGGAAGATGATGTCATTGGGTGATGGAGGAGAGGCTGGATTTTATGCCACCATGAAGGTAGCGCACAGAATATCACCTGCTTTGAACTCCTCGTCCATCCTTGGCATTTCCTTGAACCGCAAGTGCCAGGGACTGTGTGAACACCACAGGAGCCTCTCTCTGCCTTTGCCAGGTGTCACTAGCACAGTGGGAAGTGTCAAGCAGAGTCTGTGTCCCCGGCTCTGGGTGGCAGAGGAGGGTACGCTGGTGTCTGTTGTGCTGTTTTAAACGTACCTTCATAGAAATGGGCGTGAGTGCTGTCCTAGTGACTGCTGCTGCATCTCCCAGGGCTGTGCAGGGCATCTTCCAGAGAGGTATTCTGTTCATTTATCATTTGGTCTCGGTTTTTAATCACTCTTTAAGCTAAGAGAGTTTTGAGCATGTTCTTAAAGCTGCGTTTCTGCAGCCGAAGATAAAGGGAACTCATGGCAAACAAGCACTAGCGCTGCACGAGGACACTGAATACAGCCCTGGAGAAATCCACAATGTGGAATAATAGTTCAGGCTCTTAAAGGCGGGGGGGGGTGGTTTAAAAAAAAAAAAAAAACCTGCAGTAAATCTAGCGAGTGGAATCTGAGGGAAATGATCCCATCTGGAAAACTCCAGCGCTGGTGCTGCTGAAGGCTTAAGGAGCGATGCAGAGCGCAAAAAGAAAACCCTGCAGTCTGAGGATGACAGGCTTCTTAATTGATGTCCATTGCAACTGGTACTCTGCCAGTTTATGTTGGCCACCTTCCAGCGTGCTGTAATTTTGGGGCCAGGTGTGAAGCGTTTCTGTTCCATCTTGTTCCCAAGCACCTACAGAAGCCTCACACATCTCACTTGAGGCTGCAGCCCTGTAGGAAACAGCTGTACAGGTATAGGTGAAAGGAAGTGTCACAGCTGGGCTCAGAGTACTCCCCCGTGCCTTGCCTAGGGCTCTGTTTGGGGGGGCCGCTTCCCCCCACCCCGCGCCGGGTTTGGGGAGGTGGCCACTGTCACAGGCACACCTGCCTGTCTGTCAGCAAGGTGCTTTGAACATCAGGGAGCTTCTGGGAAGAATGTACAGGTTAGAAACCTCCTCTTCAAAGAGGAGCCCACGGTGGTGTGCGTCAGTTCTGGAAGTGGGGAATCCGGCTTGGGAGAGCCCCGGATGCTGGCAAGCCAGGGGAGCTGTGGCTACCTCCTCTGGTCTCTTCTGCCTCGGGAAATTTCCAAGGGAACAAGAGCAGGTCTTGTAGAAAGCACCGAGCCTTGATTTCTAAAGGCTGAGAACCCATCAGGATCTTCAGCAAATTGTCGCAGGAGCCCATTTCAATCACTGTTAAAAACGTGCGTTATTTCTGGGCTGAATTTGTTTTGTTTCAATTTCCACTAATTGAATTTTGCTGTAGGTTGGGAAGCCCTCTGTTGCTGCTCTGACCTCGATATATAAATGTGTCCCAAGTCACCCTATCCCCATCCTCTTTCGAGAAGCCGAATAGATGGAGTGAGAGACATGATGGTGTCTTGGGCATGGTTTGGATCCCTGAGCCATTCTCATGGTGCTTCCAAGCTGTGGCTGTCCAGGCTCGATGTTTTGCTCTGTGAGCTGCTGTACCAGCTTGTAAGGAAGAGGTGACTGCTGTGCTCTTCTACTCTCCTCCGTACCCACCAGACGTTTCCAGCATCCCGCAGCCTTTGCTCCTAGAGGCATAACTTTGCATTTAGCTGTATTAAACAGCATGTTGTTTGCTTGTGTGTAGCTGACTGAGCAATTTTGAGTTTTTCATCTGTTGGTGAATTGCTCTCTTCAAAGATTGGGAGGGTAAGAGACGGTGTCTAATCTGCAGGCTTTATCAGTAAAGGTTTTCTTTGTCCAGGTCACTATTGTTAAGCAGCATAAGCCCAAGCAAGCTTCCCTGCGGCCCCGCCAGGACTGCCCTCCTGTTTACGCTGACATTTTAAGACCTCTGTTGACCAGATTTTAATCCAGTCCATATCCTGTGCACTGCAGTCTCTGGGGCATACTAGCTTTTCACGTCCTCTCGTCCCAGCCATGCAGAGTGCTCGGGCTGAGGACAACTGCCTGCCTGATGACGCACAGCCGTGGCATCGAGCTGCAGAAACAGCGTTGAAGGCAGCAGGAGTTCAAAGCTGTGCAGCTACTTTGCCACAGCCAAGCATTAACAGATCCCATAGCCCTGGCCGGGCAGGCACGATGGTGAGGAGGAGCGGATCTAACAGTACCTCCAGTCCAGCACCCCTCTGCAGAGCTGGGGTCCTGCTACTTTGCCTCCGACCTGAAACTGAGAGCTGGTGGGTGAGAACTGCAGTCTCACTGCGAGGTGAGGAACCACCTGCCAACGTGTTAAGATCCAGTTACACATGTTCTCTTAATGCGCCTGTTAGTGAGCGTGAGAGTGGCTTTGTGGTCTGGACGCGGCTTGCAGGGAAGTACGAGGTGCTGCCTTCCAGGCAGCCCCATCTCTTGGGAGGGAAGTGCGGAGGGAAGAACCAGCAGTTGGTGGAAACAGCCTTCCCTACCCCTGAGATGCCTCTTTCCTGGCACGTGGAGGGAGCGAGCAATACCCCAGTGCATGGGAAAGCCGTGGGGAATTTGCTCAAGCGGCTCGTGACGTTTCCGTCCCTTCCTCCCCTGCCTTCCCCCAGCCTTGGATCCACTTCTGCCTCTCTTCCAGGCTCGTCTTGGACAGGGCGCTTTAGCCACTGTGTCGGCTCCAAGTGAATCAGGCAGCCTGGGCGTGAGCCGTGCACATGTACCAGCACGTGTGCGGTTCCTCAGCCAGCACTGCACAGTTTGGCTCTGGTGTCAGCAAAAGGCTCTTTTAAAGTGTTTTCTGGAAGTGCGATGTGATCATCAGCTCGAGGCAGAGACTGACAGGATAAATCAGCCTTGTCCCATGCCTGGTTTCAGGCAGCGTTGGATCTTTTTGTGGGGATCAGATGACGCTCGTTGTCAAACATACTCGCTTCTGTCATCGTCAGGCCAGGTTTATGTAATGAGATGGAAAACTTATTTGTGTTCAGTCCTTTTGTCCTAAAAGCTGCCTCCAGAGGTTCGGCACAGACTCTTGGGAAACGGGAAATGTCCTATTCAAGAAACTCACTGACCACGAGTTCCCAGAGTCAGCATCAGTGGAGTGACCTAGGAAAGGAGAGTCAAACCATGAAGTCTCCTGTGCAGCACCTCCTCGGCGTACGCTGCATGCATCTTTTGCTTCCCTTGGGGTTTTTCAGTAGGCAATGGCATCGATTCTGCCACACCGGCACCCTGATGGCACAAAACCTGCCGTGTCTTGGCAGGACATCAGGCCCAGATAGTGCACGGCTCTGGCTGTAGAAGAGGTATTCACCGTGACTTTAGTGTACTCAGAATGACATATTAGCGTCCAGGCCTTGTGGAATTTGCTGATTAGTCTGTAAGTATATTGAAAGGCCTCATTAAAACACCATTAATGCTGGATCCCCTCCCAATGAGCCATCTCTTATTGCTACCCAGAGAAACTTTGAGGAAATGGAAAGGCTGCTCTGGCTGGCCGAGCCAGTCCCTGGGCACGAAGCGTGGCCTCGCCTCGGACAATCTTTGTGGTGCTCAAGAGTTAATGTGGTGCTTCTGATTGTGCGGGGGGTCCCCGGGACTCGGGGTTGCCTCTTTACCTCGTGCTTTGCCAGCTGGATACGCTGCCACTGCTCAGGCTCTGCACTCCGGTACTAAACTCAGTCCTTGACCTGGCTCTTCATCTCTGCCTGTAGCTTAGCTTCAGGGGTGACCCTGTCTCATGGCATTATTTTGTCTTTGGCCAAGTGAAATGCTTAAAACATCCCTGCTGAAGACGACGATGGCTCTGGTATCCACCAACGCAGCTATTGGAAGGACCTCAGGAAACCTGAAAAAAGACCCAATTAATAACTCCTCATTGTTATCCTGAATAAGAAAGATCCACGTCCTGGGAAGCTTGCCAGAGAAGTGGACGGGGTGGAATGCAGGGAGTGGTCAGCCCAAATAACAGATGGGGATCTACTCTGTCTCTACGGGAGACGGAAGGTGACCTCTGTCATTGAGCTTGGAGTCTGCTCCCCACGTTTCTGCTCCCAGCCGGACCTCGCGTTGTTATTGTGGATTCCAAATCCGTCTGCCAGCGCTGGGCTGAATCTGGGTGAGGATGGAGAGCCCAGCTCCCACGGCAGGCTGGAGCTGTAACCCTCGGTGTCCTCATGCTGTCACATCCCAAATCAGAAAGAGAAGACACCACCGTGGTCTTATTTATTGTTTTCTTTTCTCGCCGTCATTGAAGTCAAAGCACTTCCCAGGCATTAATGAACGTATCTCCACAACACGTTATGACAGAAGGAAAAGCAATTTCCTTGTTAGAGATTGGCAACAGAGGTACGCAAGGCTGAGGGACTGACCCAGGTCCCACAGGAAACCTTAGCTTCAGGATGAGAACAAACCCCTGATACCCAGGATTTCAGGCCAGTGCCTCAGCCCCAGGCTACCCGCGTCCCTTAGGAAGATGAGGGGGTACTAAGTGAAGGTTCACTGGGAAGCGTTAAAATTCTTCCCAAACATAGGCCTCGCATGAGCAACATTACTGCTGCTGGTCTGACTGTATCTGTGGTGGGACACTAAAAATGCTGGATATTTAACCCAGATAATTTAATAAAATTTTTCCCCGTAACATATTTGCATATATTTCCTTAAACATAAGGTAAAACCCATAATTTATTTAAATTAACAAAATTTGCCAAAATGTTTTGCATACCAGCATTTTACATAAAGCATTTTCTCCACCATATGTAACTAATATTTGTCTATAAGTTTATATATTATGAATAGGGACAATAATAGTATTTATTTCTAGTCATTTTGTTGCTTCGTTTTTTTAAACTTTCCCAAAACTTCACTGTACTTGGGATAGGTAGATGCATATACAAACACAAAGTCTTAGTATGAAGACAAATGTGTTTTCTGAGGTCTGAGAAGTTTTGGCCTGCCTGGTCTGCTCAGTTTGTGAACGATGGAACAGATTTACGTTTTGGTTCCCTATTTATCTTAAGCATAAATGATGTAATGTTTATTATAGCATCCCTTATTATTGAAGGAAAGAGATTTATGTCTATAGACAGAAGATGGAGTTTGCTACGTCCTTCTAATGCTGTCTCAGTTCACCTGATATCTGCTCCACGTGTGATGTTTTCCCTAGAGAAGTGGCCACAGAGCAGCGCTTCCAGAGTGCATCAGGGACATGCCTGCTGATGGGCATTTTTGGAGGTGATGCAGTGACCTACCAGCTGGCAGTGACATGCCACATTTCTGGTGCTGAAGTCACTTTTGAAGATCATGCTTGCACTCTTAAGTCATCCAGATGCTTCTTGAACTTGTACCCGTTGCCAGCTTATAGTTAGCCCCCTCTAGTACCAGCAACTTTTTTTATTTCAGCATTTGTCCTAATGAACAAAGACTTGTTCAACACTGATCTGAGCTTTGCAGAAACCTGATGGATGAAATGCTTTTATCAGTCCGGGCCGTGGGAGCTGAATTTGCTCAGCAGTTGCCTGTCTTCACACCCATAGCTGCAACCGCCGTTTAGACACGAGCATCCTCACCAACTTCCCTGTAATTTCAGAGTTGCTCGCTGGTGACTGCGGTGACATGGGAAAGGAGAGAGCCTCCAGGTATCAGCGTGGAGGGACACCTCATGTTTTGGAAGTATGTAGTACCTGCTAAACGTACAAGAGGTTTAATCGCATGGGAAATGCTGGGGTTATAAAGATAAATCCTTGTAGGCTGGAGAGCTGGAAGGGAGTTGTGTGGATGGATTTGGCTAGGTGGGAACGGGAGTGAATATCTATACAGATGCGTTGGATGATTATATCGTTGCAAGTGTGTTGACGGAGCAGTTGCTAAACAGAAAAGTGGGCAAAGAGGTGGAAATGCTGGCTGGGGACAGCAAGGGGCTCGCAGCTTTGAAGGTACCAGCAAGTCACGGTGCGCTGCTCGCCTCTGCGACAGGGAACCGTCTCCCATGCAGTAGCTGGCCATCGCTGTGGGAAAGTTGGAGCCTGATTTCCAGGCCACTACCTGCCTAATTCTGTGTCAGTGAAAGTCTTGTGTAGCTCTTGGGTGGTTTAAAGACTGAATGCCCAGGGCAGCATTTCTGAAGGTTGCATAAATGATTCGGATGAGACGACAGAAATGCAGTCCATGTGAGCAGCCGCTGCTCTCTGCGTTCCCTGCCCACGGCATGCTCAGGAGGGGCGTTGGCTTTTTGTGGCATGAGTGGGACTGGTTTGCTGTCAGCAATATGCAGGAGGACTTCAGGATCCATTCATACTTGTTCTTCTTGATGTCCTCTGCCGTTTTGTTCCCAACAGTTAGGTGAAAGTTGTTCAACTGGCAGGGTGGCACCTTTGGGTTGCTTAAGGATACAAAGCTTGGCTGGGCTGATGCCTGTGTCCTGTGGGGTGTGGAGCATGCCTTCCTCCCCTGGGAAGATCTGAGCATCTTCAGTGCCTAACCTGTGGAGGCAGCAGAACCCTCATCATGGCCACTCTTTGCTCCACAGCATCTCTGGCCATCCTCCCCTTTTCAGGATGAAAAACACCACTTTGGAGAATGGTTTATTTAAATGAGTTACGTTATGTTTTATATGGTTTTTTGTCTGAAATGAAACATCTTGGCATGGTGAAATGTGAGGACAGGCGAGAATGTGCTGGAACTTCTGGGAGACTTAGCGTGTATGTGCTAACGGGATATAATTTCTGTCCTGTCGTGTGTCTCATACAGACTGAAGCACATGGGCTGTTCCTTGTCGTGATGAAATCCTCGAAGCCTGGTTTAGATGGTTTCAGGGCAGTCTGGTGGTGAAGAGGAAGCCTGGTAGACTTACGCCTCGGAGATGCTCTACGTGCTCCCATCCTGTCTTGGGCAGTGCCGCCCCTTCCTGCAGGCACCTCGCTCCTCCTGTAGCTCATGGGTCTCCTGTTCCCTTGGGCAGGATTCCCACTTTTCAGCTCTTCCCAGATTTCACCTCGGTTTCCCCCTTTTTAATAGGAATGCTTGGCCTCTTGCACTCAAGACTTGGGGAGGAGCAGCTTGTTTCTGTAGCTGGCCTGGTGCCAGATGTCATCACTTCAGGCAGTGCCACGCTGCACATCTTCAGCAGTTTGAAATGGAGAGACAGAGAGAGACAGATAAGATCAGCAGCTTTAGGTGATGGCATTGTTTCAAATAAACCATGCATGACCCAAAGCTTCCACTTCAAATGGGGAATGAAATTGCTTCATCCTTTGACAGCTTGCTCCATGAAAGAAATTTATCTTCACTTAATTGCTTTAGATCCCAAGAGGCTGTGTACAGTAATTTCTAGGAGATAATTATATCAAATTAAAAAAATATGTGACTATCCGACTGCTGAGCATGAATGCAGTGGCCAGAGAGCAGGAAGGAAAGAGGCACCACATCTGACTCATGCTCACAGGTTATCGCTTCCTCTCCTTCTCGTGGTCCGCAGGCATGGCACTTGGAGACCACAGGAGAGTCTGTCTGCGAGGGACTGGGCGCCGACGCGCTGAGCAGGGTGCTTGGAGCTGGGAATCCTGCTCTCCCGGAGCTTCTTCAGGTTTCTGCCTTCGCTTCCCTGCTGGGGCATGGCAGGGATTTCTATCACCCATACCTTGTCACTTGTGGACAGCAAGCCTCGCCAGGCAGAGATTGGCAGTGCCTTTGTCCGGTTAGTTCTCCTGTGTAGTTGTACGGTAGAGCTGAGGAACAAGAAAGCTTGTTGATTTAAAAACATGTATATTTAGAAGCAGAGTGTAAACTTCCTGCCCAGGCTGGGATTGGATTCTTGACTATGTTTGAGTTTCCAGTTTTCATTTCCTTTGCCCTCATACTTAACATTGTGTATCTCCCAGAGTGTGCCCCAGACTAATCTCTCCTTAACCCTCCCTCGCCCCACATTTTTCTCTCGTTATTTGCACATCAGTTCCAGTTCTTCCAGGAAGCAGCATATCTCCTGATTGTCACTCCGTGCCATGGCTGAGCCTGGGCTCCTGCAGGTCTCCTCCGTCCCTCTGGAAGTGACCTCAGACCCCAGCCAGTGGCAGACCCGAGCTGGGGACTGCGGCAGGGACAGAACTGCTGGCAGTTGCCATCCCTCGGAAGAAGACGGACTCTTTTGGCACGGGTTGAAATCCTGAAGGGACGTCCCTCTTTGTAGCTCATGGGAAACAATCACTGACCAGTTCCAGGAGGGGTAAATCGCTCCTTCATCTAAATCTGCTTCTCTTTCTCTCCTTTAAATCAGACTGCATGCCCTCCTTGACTGCTTCATGTGACAGCTCCTGCCCTGCCATTGCCTTTAGAGCCCATCTCCTGGGGACAAAGACAATTCTGTTCCCCCCAGGGCTGTGACAATTTTTGTGTGTGATCCTGCATGGGCTTTGAAATGGTTGTCAACGATCCTGGGCCAGAAGTGAGCTCCTCCCCACCCCTGTGATGTGCAGGCTGGTTTTTGAAGTGCGATGCTGCTTCAGCTGTTCCCAGGAAGTCTGCAGGGGAACTGTGTTTGTACTAACCAGGTAAAGTCCCTGTGTGTTTCTGGAGGGGATCTGCTCAATGGGCTCTTTGATGTCATCTCAGTTTTTGGACTTACATCAAGTAAGTCTAAAAAAGAAAAGAAACGTTTTGGCTTAGCCTAGAACGTTTGCACCTGAGCAAGATGACCTGTGGCTGTCCTGGTGTCTAAGGAAGAAATCCACGGCCACCGGTAGAGCTGCGGCCTGGAGGAGGGAGACGGAGGCTTCTGGTCCCAAAAGCTGCCCACCCAGACAAGCTGGGTCCCAGGGTTGTCTCAAGTGGTGAGGTGGGAGAGTTGTCACGTGTAAAATGTCTCTTCAAGGCAGTCCTCAAACTTAGCACCGTCCCCCCGTACTGTTCAGGATGCTGCTGATGGTTAATCTCATACCACCCTGAGTGCAGACAAAACCAGCCCTCTGAGATGTTCCCTGGTGTACTGTGTAGTTTGGTTCACGTGTGCCAAGCTGAACAGCATCTCCAATCTCCCCGTCTCTCTAGAGCCTGAGAAATCTTACACTGTTGGGATGACTGTCCCCAAATGTCCCCATAGTTCATGCATTGTCTCCAGTTCAGACCTCATGGTGCTGCCACAGGGCTTGCAGTTAATCATCTTCTGGCCTGGCTGCCCAAGCCCAGCGCTCTCCAACAGGTCACGCATCCTGATCTTCAACTGTAGTTTGTCGTTATCTTTTTTTTGTATGAGATGTCCGGACAAAGCTTGGCACATTGCAGTGGTTTGCGGTGTCCGCTGCTGTCCTTGGCGACCTCTGCAGCCCAGATAGCCTTTGGCCTTTTGTGTCCTCCTCCTGGGAATGATCCTGGGCTGGTCTGGGGTTTTGGTCCCTTAGTCCCTGGCTCAGAGAAGGGAGGAGAGGAGAGGCTTATGGCAGCAGGGTTTGGTTGCCTGAAGCAGGGAGACTCCTTTCCTCCAGCACGGTGTAGTTGTTGTGTGGGGACACACTGCGTAGCTCCATGACCGCCCTGATGTGCCAGTCCCGTAACAGTTAGCAACTAATCAACTGGAAAGGGATGCTCTGCTGAGGACAGTGAGAAGTGGGACGTGGTCGGAGGTGAGGGACCAGCCAGGCATGGCACTGCAGAGCCACACCAGCCGGGTCAATAAGCTCAAGTCCAGGCCTCGTGGTCCCTGGGGTTAAGATACGGCACCTTCTGCCACTGTGGTTTTTTTCTGTGTTTTCCCGTAAAAGCTATGTCAGCAGCAGTCACTCTGTCTATCTCCTCTTGTCCTTTTCCTTTTCCTTCCTCTGCTTTCTTGACATACTTCTTCACTTACTCCTTTTTGTTGCTGTTAGTGAAGAATACATCACCTAAAGCCATTTGAAATACAGTTTCTGCTCTTAATAGTTTCAAAGACTGGCTGCCCTGACAGCCAAAGCCTTGGGGGACAGGCGAGGGGGCTGCAAGGCAATGGGCACCCTCTCGCAGAAACTGGCAGAAGAGCATTTAAGAAACTGAGAATACGAGGAGCTCTCATCTGGCTCGAAGCTGCTGCTCACAGCGCAGTCGGCGTTTTGTTTCAGAGGCCATGAGTGAATGAGTTAATGATGATCCCAGATGGCTTCAGAGTTTGCCTCTTGCCACCCCTTCCTGTTCCCCCAGGATCTCAGATGGTGGCGGGAGATGAAGTAAAATTCTAGAGTTTATTGTAAAGTTCATCTCTCTCCCTAAATCATGCTGGAACTTGTGCGTGCTGTGTTGGCAGCTTCAAGGGGATGCTACCTGGTAATTAATTAGTTGTCAAGAGACAGCCCAGAGGTTCCAAGTCTTTATATTCTTGCTAATAGAAATTGCTCTGATTACATTTTCCCCCTTGGCTGGAGGGCTGAAGAGCGCAGAGCAGGAGCTATGGTCCATGGGCAGCTGGAGCACGCCTGCCTGTCCTTTGTTGGGACTCCTCTGAGCGTGCTAGCACACGCTTCCGCGAGCACGAACCCCGAGGGAGCCCAGTCCTGAGCCCTGTCTTTGCCAGCCAGTTCTGCTTGTGTTTCTCATCACACACTTCCCCTGCCTTTGCAGATGAGCCCTGCCATGGTTTCCCTTCATCTCCTCCTCGGGGTCTTCTCTTGGCATCGTCGTTCCCGTCAGCCCTTCCCCTGCAGCCCCCTCCCCAGCCCGGACAGAGGTGCTTTGCATGTTTTCTTTGCAGAACCCTTTTTCTGGGCTAAGCTTAGAGAAACGTTCGGTGTCTACAGAGATTCCTAGTGTTTCTCTCAACCTCACTTCTGTTTTCTTCTTTTCGTCTTTATCTCCATGCTTCTGCAGTTAGTCGTGAGCACATCTAGGTTTCTTCTTGCAGAGAGAGGAGTGTGGTCAGGGAGCTACATGAGAGGTGCCTGGATTTTGGGGTCCTGTCTCAGCCAAGCGAGGCACTATACACACAAAATTGGTCTGGAGCTGGGTTATCCAATGGTTTGTTAAAGGACCATTTACATTTTTGTGCACTGTTTTATGTTTTCCCCATCTTTTTGCAGAGATTCTCTGCTAACAACTGACAATCGCCCCTCTCCCCTTCTCTGGCCAGTATCTGTGTGTCCCCCAGCAGCCTGGTTGTGCCTGACATCTTGAGCAGCTTTGTGCCCATTCAAAATTAGCATCTTTGGAGCTGAACCCCGTCATCCATCCAAACTCTCCTCCTTATCGTGCTTCTCTGGTCAGCACCACCGTCCTGGGGGGAGCAGTGTATGACATCCCAACTATTTGGGAGATGTCACTCTCCTCCTCCCTCTGCAGCAGGACACAGTCGTTTTCTGTTGCATCCCTCAGCAACGTACTGAAAATCAAACCTTCCCGTGGCTCCAGGAAGCACTTGTCTGGGAAGAAGCTACTGGGCTTGCTAAGTGGCACTCTAGAGACCTGCAGGAGGTGGCGATGGCCTGCCAGCCATAGTGACTCAGGTACGCTCGCATGAGTGGACCTCTCCACTGATGCAAAGCGGTCCATCTCAGCCCAGGATGGAGCTTGCTTTGTCTCCTTGTGTCTGGGAGAGACTCCAGCTTTCTGCTCCTCCCGAGCACCCCTGGGTGGGCAGATGCAGCAGGGCCGGGAGCTGGGGCTGCTCCCAGGCCAGGCAGGGTACAGCGGGCAGCGAGGCGAGGCTGCTGGCCGTGCAAGGGGAGAAGCGGCTCAGCTCTTCTCCTGGCGAGCGTGCACTTGGGAGAAGAGCCCAGCCCGTGGGCAGGGATGCTGCAGCTCTTTGAAGCCCGTCTCTGCTACCTTAGGGAGCAGCTCTGCCCTGGCTGATCCCAGGAAGCATCCCATCCGGCATCCCTCTGGATGCTGTAAATAAGCCGCAGCGAGCAGTGCGGCTCTGCCGGATGCTCTCACGCCTGCTGGTGCCGTGCCTTCCCTTCCCACCCCCGGGGAGCCGGGCTCCGACCCACCTGACATGGCTGCCTTTGCAGACATATGGTCCCTTCTCTTTGTGTTTAGTTAAGTGTGGGAGCACTCGATGCTATAACTCGTGTAGCTTTTAAGCTATTGTTATTGCTGATACGACCCTGCAAGCAGACGTGGCAATTTTACAAGCATGGCCCCGTCCCTAACAAAGGCAATTAGGATGCTATTCTGTTATAGCTGGGGGGAGAGAGATTTCTAGTGTCTGGAAGGAGCAGTCTGGAAAGGGCATAATCTAATGCAGAAGATGAAGACAAAGGCATTTTGAAGGCAGGATGTGGGGAAAACGGGGGCATGACGAGCTCAGAGGGCAGATGTGCAGCGGGAGTGGGGTATGGGAGCCCAGCAGCTCAGGGTGCAAGGCAGGAGGGAGCAGAGAAACGCTGCTCTGGGCAGGTACAGGGAGGTGTATCGGCTGGGGTGAAGGTGAAGAGCAGGGTGCTCTGTGCTTGGGCAGGAGGTGGTGGTTGTGGGTGAGAAGGGTGAAGTTTCAGGCTGCTGGGTGGAAAAAAACCCAAGATGTGATAACCACTGGAGTGTGATCCTGCAAAGCAGCGAGCAGAGGAGATGGAGGTGACAGTTGGGATAGGAGAGGCTGTCAAGGGATCTTGAAGCTGCGGAGGTGGCACAGGAGAGCTCGGGGGAGCAGGAGAGGGTGGCAAGGGCCACCGCTGCCATGTGGTTTGGTGCGATTCACCCATGGCAAGTCAGGAGGCTGTTTCCAGTCACAGGGCTCGAGCTGCATTTTATGCTGCTGGCTCTTTCCTTGCTTGGCTTTTCCAGCATCTGATCTGACTGTTCTCTTGCAATGATTTCAGTTGTTTTCTATTTTAGCTTCTGACCCCGAGTGCCTGGGCTGGGGCAGGCAGGCACCGTTTGAAAGCCGCCACTTGGCGGCAACAACTGTTCGAGCCGCGGAGCAGCACCCATCTAACCCCTTTTTTCACACACTCGGAGCTTCCCAAACATTAACCTTTGGATTAAAATTTTCCATGCTTGGTCTCTCCCCAGATGTGATGTCTGAGCTTTGGTTTGGGTTCATGTTTTTCATGTTTGCTGGATTTGTGTTATGGGAGAATGAAAGAAATACTTTTCCCATTTAAAAAAAAAAAAATATATATATATAGTCTCCATTTATTTATTTAATTTTATTCGGGGAGTCACCAAAAATGGTTGAAGTTTGAAGCTGAAAATAATTAGCTTGCCTGCAGCAAGCTCGTGTCACAGGCACTCAGGGAAGTGCCGCAGCTCCAGGTGTGTGGTCCGGCGGGTATCACCGGCACAGCCTGCACAGCCCGCTCCAGGTACGTGCAGGCTCTGCCGGCAGAGCCAGGAGAGCCTTGGTGTGAGTCAGGCTGAGTAACTCCAGATTTGGAGGAGGGCGGCTGGTTTTTTGTTTTTTAGCAAAAAAAAAAAAAAAAGAAAAAGAAAAAAAGTTGTTTTTCAGGCTCCACATGCAGGATCACGATGCGCTGGGGATGCACGGGCTCCCGGGCTGTGGTGAGTCAGGCACAGGGCTCACCGCGCTGTTTTCAGTCCTCTGCTCCGCGTTGCAGGTCATGGGGCATCGTCGGGAGATGACATGCTGTAGACACGGCGATACGGTCGCCCCGGGGTGGGAGCGTTGTGGCACGAATCCTGCCTCAAGGCCCCCGTGCAGCGCGGCTGTCGCTTCCCTCCTTTCTTCTGCGGGAGGAGCTCTGTCTCCTTTCGTGTGGCATCGGCTGGTGGCTGCACCTTTCCTTGTCCCGAAGCCAAACGTTCAGATCCCACTCTTGACACCTCCTTGTCAACTTCAGGGCCACCTTGGACATGCTCAAATGCTCTGCGTTTCCCTACATTGAATTTTTTTTTTTTTTTCGCTGGCTGCAGCACCCCTCCTCTCTGCTCCAAGTCTGTGTGCTGCTCATCGGGTGGGGACCTGTGCTGCTCACACCAGCGCTTGTAATGTCTGGCCTGCAGCTCTGCCAGAGGCCAAAATTGGCTCTCGGTGCACGGCTGGATCGCAAGGACAGTGTTAGATGGAGGGTGGAGTGAGCGAATACCCCTCTCTTCCTACTGTGCTTTCAGGAAATGTCTCTAATGCAGCTGTAAGTGTGAATGAAGTCAAAAGGATGGATCGGTGCCCCCGCTCCAGCCCACCCCACTTGTCGGGGCCCATCCAGAATCCCCACCCTATTGTTCTGGTTCAGCTCCTCCGTTTCGGGGCAGGGGCCCTGCTCTGTGCTCAGCATCCCGCTCCCGGGAGGAGGAGCTCTGCAGAAAACAAAGACGCAGCGAATAGTTTTCCTCTCCCCGACAAGCCGCCGTTCCAATTCCTCCTTCCCTTCCCTAGGTGTGTTTGCAGCTCTCGGCCTGGCTGGAAGCAAGCGACTGCAAGACTCAGGCCATTAATCGTCTGCCAAAAGAGCTGAGTATTGGGTATAAGTAGCAGAGCTGTGCTCGCTGCTGCCTTAGAGGCAGAGCAGGATCCGCACGGGCTGGAGCTCGCATCCAGTGCATAAAGTTACCTCTCTGGTAGGCTAATGGAGCGTGTCTCACTCGGAGCAGCCCCTCCTCGAAGAGGACATGGGCTCTCAGGCACAAGAACGTCATCGGGAGTCCCCTAAGTGGCAGCATTTCGCTGTAAAGCAAAATACAGCATTTGTCCCTCCCTGAAGTGGCTGCTGGAAGTGGTGTGAGCTGCTTCCCGCCCTGCCCTGAGCTGCCGGGAGCGCGCTGCCAGTGTGGTTCTTGCGGTGGGTGGAAATGCCAGTATTGCTAATATCTCTAGGGCTGTGGTGTTGCAGCTGACTGAGCTGTGGTGGCATTTTTCTGGTGTTATTACATTGCCTTCCGTATCCCCACCCTCTGTTTTCAAGGGAATTTAGCGGCAGCCCCGACGGAGGAGCCGACGGTCGGAGGAACTCCTCCCTGCATGCGGCAGCCCCAGCCCCGGCCCCGCTAGCTGCCCTTTCACATAGGCTTTGCCTGCTTGATAGTTCAAAGCAAAGCTGCTTCTCTTTCAGCTTCCAAAGTTGAGGGGAGCTGGAGTGCCCCGAGCTCCCCAGCAGCGTCCGGGGCTGGCGAGGCGTGCGGAGCAGCGGTGGGGCAGCTTGCCGCTGACGTTGCTCAGTCTGGTTTCTGGTTTGCAGAGTGGAGGTTTCTCATCGCATTGCTCTGACTCAGGTATCTGTTTCCTCTGATGTGGGCAGCCGTTGCTGGAGCTTTTGCCCCGGGCACGCAATTGCTCTGGGGGTCCCAAGGGATGGTGGGACGTGCGGGAGAGCTCCTCGAGTGCTGCTGTGACCGGCCAGTGGCTTGGGTCCCTGGGGTGGTAAAAGCAGCGTTGCAGGAGCAGCATCTACCACACCGCTACGTGTTCTAAAGTTCCCCTAAAATCAGCGGGGCAAGCATCCAATTTGTGTCCTAGACTAAAAAGTCTGAAGGAAATGAAACACACACAACCTGACTTGAGCCGGCGTGCGCGCATTAACTCAGATTTTGGGCTGCCGCTCCCCGTAACTCGCCCACCCGGCTGCTTGTCAGCTCAGGGGCCCTCAGCTCTCTGCTCCCCATCCAGCTCCGTGCAATGGCAATGCCGAATTCCCTTGGCACGGAGTGCTTAGGAGGGACCTTTTACGGTGTTTATTTGATTGCGTTTTCCTGGCTGAATGGCCTTCCCTGCATTCGGTACCATTCTGCCAGTGAGACTAACCACTCTAACCAGTTTCCCTAGAGCGGGGTCCCAGTTCAGCAGGTCAGGATTGTCACCCTCTGAGAATTGCTTGTGTTTGAGGAAGTGAAAACACCCGTGGGGAGGCTGCGAGTAGTGGCCAGGTGGGAGCTGTGCTGCTTTAGGAGGTTTTAGTGGTTCTCATTAAAAGTCTCCTGTAGACTCAGTTTCCTAAAAGAAGAGGAGAAAATTCCAAAGACTTTCATCCCAGTTCAAATATCCACCAGGGCAAAAAGCTGTGGAAGTTACAGTGGGATCTCAGATGACATTCTCTGAAAAGCAAGCTAAATAGAGTGCAAGTATGAAATGCTCAGACCAGCAGCAGCTGTGCCCTCTGCAAGGGCTTGGCCAGCGTCTGCACCTCTCCTTTGCCTGCACCGAGTAATGAAGGGCAGAGAGGGAGAATCAGGGGGTCTGCCTGAGGAGCCCCTCCACTTTTGAAGCCTTTGGCACCTCCGCGAGATATTTAAATGACAGACAGACATATAGGGATCTGTAAATACTCATTTGGTGCCAACTAAACCACAAAGAAGATACAGCATTTGTGGTCCAAGGAAGTTTAAATATTTGTGGTCAAACTTAAAATTCAACATAAAACTCTCATCTGCGATGGAAGGCGTCCAGGAACTGCACAGAGAACGTATAAGCTGTGTAAACTCACAGAAACGGCTTCCCAACCGGCTCTGCCAGGACCAGGCAGAATATTGCAGCTCTTACCTCTCCTCTCCCTCCCGCTGCGGAGGTCAGAAGTCAGGTTTGCGAGGGACGCGGCGGCCTGTTAACACCTCCGGGGATGGAAGTCCACCATGCCGTGGGTGTTACTAGCTAATGCTGTGGTTTCCTCGCTGCCTGTAGCAGAGGTCATGCTGGAAGGGGGAGAGGTGGACAGTGCGGGCAGGGCAGGTGGATGCTGTAAGGGTGAGCTCTGGTTTGCACAGTTTTTGCTATTTTTGTATGGTAGCACCTCATCCCCGCTCCCCCGGTCCTGTGTTGTAACTCTTTCCCTTCCACCACCCAACTTCCCACCGTCTCAGCCCTTGCTACCCCAGACACTGATGTCTTGTCCCATGGGACAGGAATTACCAAGTTACTCTGTGGGTCAAATCATGGGGCAGTTGTCTCCATGGGGAAGTCCTTGCGAAAGAGCTCATGCTATCAGCGAGAGCAAAATGCTTGGCCCTGCTGCTGTGCACGACGCCTTTATCTGCTCGGAGGGTGCCTGGGTGAGGGGTGGGTGCAGGGTCTGGAGGGGCTGAGCTGAACCTCCCCACGTGTTGGCGTGCCAGGGACGGACGCGCTCGGCAGGAGTCGTGCGTCTTCAGGGCTTCCTCCGTGCGAATGCCCCCGCGAGGCCAGCTCCCTCCTGCCGCCGCTCAGGAGGTGCTTTCTGAAACGGGGAGGTTGCCAGATAACCGCAGCGTTTTCCCCACAGCGTGGGCAGCCTGGACTTGGCTCCTGCCTTTTTTTTTTTTTTCCACGTACCCTGCAAAAAGGGCTCTTACTGTTGCAAGAGCACATTGAGATTTGCAGTCGAGATGTTGGATTGAACATTCATCAGCCGCATTTCCCAAATTCCAGGAGAGACAGATCCTAGCCCTGGCACAGGAACAGCTTCTCTGGTCACCAGCACAGCGTGGCCCCACAAGCAGATGTACCCGAGAAACGCCGGGGGTGGAGAGGTGTGGGGACGGACCAGCCTTGTCCCCAACGCCAGCGTGTCCTGGAGCGGTGGCCTCAGAGGAAGGGCAGCGTGTGTCTGCCGAGAGCAGAGCGGTCCCCTTTCCCTTACTAAGCAATCCTCCCTTCCTCCACCAAAAAGCCTGCTAACCACTTTCTTATCTTTCTTAACTCTGCAAAACAATCTCTGGCAAGGCAGGCATCCTCCGAAATGGCAGAGGAAATAAATTCCCCCAGTCCCTGAAAAGGAAAAGACTGGAGGCTCTCGCAGCAGGCAGAACAGCCCATGCCCTGCGAAAGCTGACGGTGGTGCCATATTGGCTTCGCTGAGGATACGGATCTTGCCTTCGTCCTTCCCCAGCCTGGGACCACGGGCTTGGGGCAGGCTTTCAGGGACTTGTCTTCCCTGGTTAGTGTTCCAGTAGGATCTGCAAGGGAGAAGCAGAGCAGGCTCCTTTGGACTTGTCTTGGCTTTACTCTATGGCCTGAATTTTTCTCTTTTTTTGCCCGGGAAGTTTGGGGACGTGCTGGGAGCTGGGGTGGGAGAGAGGAGGGCATCAAGATGGCTATAACAGGGAGTCCCTGGCTCTGACTCGCTGTTTCTCCTGGAGTCATCTGCCTCTTTCACAGGCCTCTTTCAAATCTGTGATTTTTTTAGCCCCTTGTTCTCCCAACAAACAGTTGAAACGTGTGGTCCTGTGCTCAAGGCTTCACCTCGGAGAGCAGAAGTGCCCCAGATATTTCACAGCTACAGGGATCAATTTGCCCGGCGCTGGGGCGTGTGGCCGCGGGGGGTGGAAGCAAATGCTTTCTCCACTGAAAATTCCTGCAGAGATTCCTCTTACTGGAGGCAACGTTTTGCAATGGGGAGCCCGTAGCTCTCGCTGAACTGTTGGCAGCGATGCCTGAGGACACAATGAGAACCAGGCAGGAGCCACACTCACAAACCAGATGAAACATCTCCATCACTCTGCAGAGACCTCCTGTACCCCATCATCTTCTCTGGGACTTCTCACCCAGGCTAAAGTCGTGCTTTTCTCTCTTTTTGCTGCTGCCCAGTCAGAATGGGCTGGTGGGGGTAAAATTAAATAAGCCGACCACCCGCCTCCTGCCTACAAGGTGTCGAATGCAGCCTGGAGCCAACTGCTCCCTACTGCAAGCACTGCTGCTCACTGGAGAGACGAACTGACAAAAAGGTTCTTTAGCACATTTAACAGGTGAATAAGACATCAGGGCAAGTCTTTCCAAGCATCAGTGAAAGCCAAAAGCTTGGTTTGGAAACCATCAGAAACTTTCCCCTCTGGGCTGAGTAGCTCCTCACGCTTCAGAGGAGCAGTTGGTCCTGGGCTGGGCTGGAGCCAGCCCTCCAGGTCATCCTGGGCACAGGAGCTTGAGAGGGGTCTGGAGGATGGCTTTCCATCACTGCTTCAGGTGACTTTGGTGTTGACTCTTCCACACAAGTCACAAAAGGTTCCTGCAGCACCCGCAGATGTATTTTGGGGTGGACACACAGCCTTCCCCAACCCCGTGATAAGCCATCACCAAGGAAGGGAAGAGTTGAGAGGAGCTGGCTGCATTGAGAGTCTGGAGGAGCTGTGAGATGTTTTGTAGGGCAGTGCCAGGCTGTGCTGCAGCACAAAGGGTTTCAGGGATGTAGGTTGGGACCCGTGGCAGCGTGGGGTTTCCATACGGGGTTTTAAGTGTCTTCTGGCCTAGATCAGTAAAAATTCAGTCTGTATTCCTGCCCCACAGCCACTAGGTGCCAGTCAGGGAGAGAGAACTGGCCCCTGGCAGACAGACAGCTCTGGGGAGGGCTACTCCCTCAGCGTGCCGGTGCAGGGATCCCCTCGTCTGGGGAGGGCTTGCTGAGAGCAGGCTCCAAGCCCCAGAATTGCTTACAGCTTGCCCCACATCGCTGGGTCTCACCTTCATGTCCTACAGCTGCCAGTGGCGACGGGTACCAGTGCCTTGGGTGCAGTTTGAGGACCTTCATGGTAGGAATCTGTGCAGGCTACTCGGGGCTTCTTCTGATCTCTGGCACCAAGAATTGGATGACTCAGCTCAGATCTATTGCTTTGCACCTTTATATCATCCGTGCGTCTTCTCTGCATCACTGCGTGGGACAAGCAAGGCTGATCTTAGCCCAGCAAACCTTAGTGATGGTGGGCAGTTGGCTCCCTTTCCATGCTGCTTTCCAGTTTTAAAGGCCAGTCATGGCTGAGCTACGTGGCCAGGGTTGGAAAGACGGAGGCGTTTGCCAGCCGGAGAGCACACCTGCTCCGATGACTCGTCTGAGACAGTGTGCCCCAGTGCAGAGGCTGGAGCCATGCCTCTGCAAGACAGGGTGCTGGGAGAGAGGTTGGCTAAGACATGGCTACACTTTCGCTTTGGGGAGCCCCTGCTTTGCAGAGAAAGTGGTTCTCCAGCAGTGGCAATGGGGAAGAGCAACTGGAGTGGTTCTTCTGAGCTTCTCTGTCTTCCCTGGGTGTCTTCTGATGCACCTCTCTGCTGTGATGGAGCATCAGATATGGATGGGGTGGATCCTTTCCCCATGCATGCTGTCTGGTTGGTGCTAGGCACTGCCCATGCTGGCACTGGGTCCTGCAGAGCCAGGGCAGCAGCGAGATACATCAGAGCCAATGGTGCCTTGGTTTGGGCCCCGTTGCAGCCACGGTTGCTCTCTCGGGTCATGCACAGAGTTGCAGGCATGTGGGAGCCGCGTCCACTGAGCCTGCTTGTGGGGTTAGTCGAAATCAGAAGTTTCTCTGAGAGAAGGTGTGGCTGAAGTCAGCTCTCAGCTCAGAAACCCGGGTTGCGATCCAGCTGCGAATGCTGCTGCCCAGCAGCCCCTAGCGATGGACGCTTTGGTCCTCCCTACCCAGGTGGCCAAACTGTATTTGGGGCTGGCCAGGGCGAGGGGCTCCTCGGGCTGCATCCTGGCTGGGGAACGAGCCCAGAGAAGCTGGGCTGTGATAAGTCCAGGGTTAAACCCAGCCCAGCTTTTGTGCGAGCCTGTGAGATGAAAACCCAGAAGGGATGAGACCAAACTGGGAGCTTTCCCCTGCGCTCCTCCTCCAGCGCGCTGGGCCGCCCTCCGAGCTGGCTCCCCGGGGATGGGAGGAGGCGGCACAGGGCACTGGGAGGTATTTAGCCACGGCCTGCGTGGATGTTTTGTCAGGGTCAGTGCAAATGTTTCAGCTGGGCCATGTAGACGCTGCATGGTTTAGATTGTTTGGGGCTCACTTGGTTTCAGCATCGTTCAGCTACTTCAGCTAAGCCATGTTTAAACCGATGTGGCAAAAACAGTGTTATCCCCATGCTGGATCGTGCTGGAGCTTGGCTCTGAGTCCCGGTCCTATCCTGTTCCCATCTCCGAATCTGGGATGGGATCTCTCTCCGTGCTATGACTCAAACTTCTCATGTCCTTTTCCCCTTCTGAATCCAGCTGTCAGGATGTGCTCGTGTCTCCCCCTCGCACACAGGAATGCAGAGCCGGCAATGGCAGCCCGTCCTCCAAGCAAACCCTTCTCCAAAGCCGCTGCCACCTGTTTGCTTGTGGAGTCTAAGGTTTTGCCGAGAGAGAAGCTGCCGGGGTCCCTCTGCACACTGCCAGCAGCAGCGTGGCATTGCCAGAGGCTGCCACGGGCATGGGGCAGCCTTCTCCGGATCAATTCCCCCCCCCCGGCATGTGGCAGGTCCCCGCGGCTGAGCGGGGCTCCCCTGGCCAGCTGACTTGGCTGCCGGAGGCTCTTTGGACTAGCTGAAGGAGTCTGCATTCCTGCCTCCCAGTTATTTGCTCTTTAGGACTCTGCGTAAAATTAACAAGTTGTAAAAGTTGATTGAAGGCGGCGGTGGGTGTGACAGCGATTTGCTTAGCTGCGGGAGAGCCGTGTACGGAGCAGAAGGGCCGGCGGGGCCGAGGCAGGGGGGCAGAGTGGCTGTCCCCTCCAGCTCCAGGTGTGCCTCTGACCCAAAGCGAGACCGTGGCTGGTTTCTGGTGGTGTCACCCCACCAGCACCAGGTGCACGTGTCCCCCTGGGCACAGCACTCACAGCTCTCAGAGAGAGTCCCTTCCCTCCCCTTAAATCTCCTGGAGGACACGTGCTGGCGTTGGGGCTGCGTCTCCTTTGGGCCAGGTGCCGGCTGCCCCATGTGAGAGTCCCCTGCCCTCCTCTTGTTAAAGAGCAGCACTCAGCACTCAGGGAAGCTTTTCCCTTCAGCCTGTTTTATCTGCGGGGGAAAATACAGCCAAGGCCATAGAGGGGATCAGCTTCGTTAGATCTGGGGACCCCTCGTTAGACCTGGGGACCCTGCTTGCCGCTGGCAGGAGGTGACACACGTGGGATCCTGGTGGCACTGGCACTGCAAAGTGGCTTTGAAAATACAACAGCTGGTACAGTTAATGCGCAGCCCAGTGGGTCTCTACAGGCGTTAGTGTGTGTTAATGTGTGTCCTGCTGTGTCTTACTCAATGATTAGTATGTTAATGTATGACCCATGAATTAGCAGTCGCAGCGCTAATGAGTCTCGTCAGCATGCCCTAGCAGCCGCCAGCCCGCCAGTGGGTGGCTGGTGCTGGGAGCTGGTGGTTAGCCTGTCTGATGCAGCAGGAGATTAGAAACCTCTCGTCTCCGGGCCTGATGAAATCAGGCTGGCGATCGGGGCTGCTGCAGCCGAAGCCACCTCTGCCCCGCGCCTGGTCCCCAGCCACGTGTCCCCGAGAGGCACCGCAGTGGCGAGGGGCTCAGCGATGCCTTGGTTGCTCACGCCTCTGGGGAACTGAGCCCAGGTCACGGACGGGGGCACCAGACCACTTCAGCAATTCTCAGTTTCAGTTTTCCTTTGAGAGCGGCTGCGTGCGTGTCAGGCCTATTTTAATACCCAGCAATGACTTGAAGCCAGGCTTTCAGTTCCTGCTGTCTCAGTGCATGGTTGGAGGGGGAAGGGCACGCGGGGCGGCTGTATTCCCCGCCGGGGCCAGGGTGTCTGCCGCCACATCACCAAATACATCGACACGGTGTCATTTTGTACTTGACCATTCCTTCGGGAAGGGTGGGCACAGCTCCCAACGTCCTCACCGTGCTCCGCTCCGGCAGCGAGGAATTGCCACGTGAGCCGGCAAGCGCCTTCGTGGCCATCCCCGCTGCCCCGGGCATCCCAGCGCTGCTGTGGGCACTCGCGTTTCCACTCCGAAACAGGAAGTTTCTGACAAAAGCGGGTTGCTCTGCGGCACGCAAGGTCCCGCTCCGCTGTTCGAGAGAGACCTGGGTGCCAGTCACAGGTCACTTCTTTCCCAGCATCTCAGAGGCTGGGCTGCCCCGTGCTGGGGCCAGCCTGGCTGCCGGCAGCCCAGATCTCTGCCGCGTCCTCCTCGAGCAGGGCTGCACGTGACGGGGGTGTGCAGAGCATTTGCTCCTTCCCTGTTTTTCATTCATGTGGGCTGGAAAAATGTGTTCATGAGACGAGTTGCTGTGGCATTATGTCATGGGCCTTCAGTTGGGCTCTTTTCTCCCCAGCAGATGAGCTGAATTTAAGTATTGGGCTGTGCTGGCTTGGCAGGAAATCTGGTGTTTCCTACTTGTTTTTTCTTCAGGGGAGGAAGGAGCGAACCCACCTGCCCTTGTCCCCAGCCCCAGCCGTGGGTGAAGGGAGCTATTCTGCAACATGCCTGATCATTCCCAATCCAGGAGGCTCTGACAGCGAGATTTAAGCCTTTGCTGTGCGGAGATGGCTGAGCTGCAGCTGTGTCAGCACCCAGCCCTTCATGCATACATGAAAACCTCATGGGTCCTAAACTAGATGTGATGGCTTTTATTTCTGGAGGTGTCTTGAGAAATCCCTCGGGAATGGTGTCAGGATCGGTGCCCATCTCTTCCCCACCTAGCCAGACAGTTCCTGCATCCCCTTCCCCGATGCTGCTGCTGTTGGCTGCATCCTGGCATCCCATGGCACGTGGCTGCTGGCAGCAGGGCTCAGCCCCCGGTGCTGCCACAGGCACATCCCCGCAGCTGTGCCGGCAGTGGCAGGCGCTTCGCTCGCCCAGCAGCCTGGGCACAAGGGAACTGCAGATACCGGGACTGGAAAACCCCTGGGCTGAAGTCACCCCGTGTGAGTCAGGCTGGGTCTCCGCGGCGTTAGCCCGTCGAGCTGGAGATGAAGCAGGCGGTGAGGTTTCCACCACTTCCCCTGTGGCCGCTGCAGCCCAGAGCTCTCAGGAGGGATGTTTCCCATGACAGCCATTCCCACTTTGCTCTTGTTCTCTTTCCTTCTGACTTTTCCCTGTGCAGAATCGTTCCTAAAGGAGAGCCAGGAGGATGGAAATGTTCCTGCGGTGACACTTGCCGGGATTGCTCCTGGCTGGATGTCCCAAGCAGCAGAGGGCTCTCCTGGGAAGGAGGGTCCCCAGCAGCCCGACCTGCTCCAGGGGCTGCTCAGCCTGCGACACCTTGTCCTTTGCTCACCTCTGTCCCATAGGACATATTTTTTAGGAGCAGAATCGGTGGTTACGGGTCCCTTGCTCCCTGAAATATTACATTCTTGCGATCACCCTGCTCGCACCACCTCTCCGCAGCAGCGACCGCCTCCTGCGGGGAGGAAGGGGCTTCTCCTCCCCCTCGGCCTGTCGGTGCAGGTACAGGGGGGACGCAGGATCCCAGAGGGGCAGCTTCAAACGGAGGCGGCCCCGGCTGCTGGTGCATGAGGGTGCCTCGCTCAGGCAGTAGCCGGGGTGGGAGGTTGGAGGTCAGAAGAGGGTCAGGTTTTTGACACGCACTACAGCGACACAGTGGTTAAAATTAGCCCGCAGAGAGGAAACTGGCAGCTTTGTGGAAGAGCAGAAGTTTCCTCTCACGGCAGCCTGGTGCAGCAGGGCCGCATGCTGCTGCCAGCCCTCCGCTCGCCGTGACACAGCCCCGTCCAGGGCACGCACTGCCGCCGGCACGGCAGGGTGATGAGCCGGTCTCCGCCAAGCCGGGGCTGGGGCGTCTGGCATTGGTATCGCACGGTGTGAACGTGCAGGGGGAGAGCAGGCAGCATCCCTGGCTGCGAGGCGCCTGGTTCAGTCACCTGTATGGGGTCTGGCCCTCTCCCCAGCTTCGGGATCCCGGTCCTGGGAGCCTGCGGGGACCCTTTTGGGATGGGGGTCTCTGAGGCTGCTTTGCTCTGTGCGAGCAGAGCAAAACCAGGGTGGTTTGCAGGGGCAGGAGGAACTTGGGCATCAACGTGGACTTTGTCTCCGTAGCATGTAGCACTTCTAGCCCCCGTTTGCTGACTTTCTCCCCGTAAATCTGCTGCTCCCCAGGGGTGACACCGGTCAGCAGGAAGCACCAGGGGAGAGCTCTGCAGGTGCAGAGCCCCGCTGTGAGGGGACAAGGTCTGAGCCGAGGCCAGTGGTGGCGGAGGCGCCGGCAGAGGCTGTGCCGTGCGGGACGGGGCCACGGAGGCACCGGGCTCCCATGCTCTGGAAACTCCATTTGAGAGCCTCATAAATTGGATAATTACCCAAGCTATTGAGTTTCCTTCTGGCCAGATCCGTCCCAGCCTCCCTGACGGGGCTCCCCAGTTGGTCTGTGAGATGGGCCCGTGGGATGCGGTCGGGCTGGAGACAAGGAGGGGCTCGGCTTTTCTCAAATGCCCCCACCCGCCCGCTCTCACACCTGCATCCCTCCCCGGCTTTTGGGGGGGGAATCTGGCGATGGAGCCGAAACAAAACAGTAAGGATAGGCCACATCATTCATCTCTCATGCTTCAGCAGGACTTTCCCCCATTCAGTGGGGCTGGGCAGGGGGCTGGCTGCCCCCCAGCAGCCCTGCGGTGCACAGAGGGGGCAGGACAGGACACAGATCGGTGCTGGATGTCCTGACTTCGCCTGCCTCTTTTTCCCTGGGGACAGTGGGCTACGAGGCATGGGCAAACCCCTTCCATCCCTGTTTAGAAGAAGAGAGGCACACTGCACATCCCCGCGGTGCTGTGCAGTGCTGCCTGCATCCCACCGGGCCTTCTAGCCCCGAACATTTCCCCCTGGCCGTTGCCCATCCGCCTCCCCTTTGCACTGACTTTGTTTTCCTTTCCCTCTCCCCAACCCCCTCGTCCTCACCCCGTAGGTTATTGCAGCCGACTGCAAGAGGGTCACAGTTCTGAAGTATTTCCTGGAAGCCCTTTGTGGACAAGAAGAGCCTTTGCTGGCATTCAAGGGTGGAAAATATGTGTCAGTGGCACCCGTCCCAGACGCCATGGGAAAGGAAATGGGAAGCCAAGAGGGAAAACAACTGGAAGATCAGGTACCGTGCGGGAAGAGCGCGCCTCGGTGAAGGAAGAATCACCCCTGTGGGGCCCAGCCTCTGCCTGCCCTGCAGCTCCCGCTATTTATAGCCGGCGTAGCTGCGTGTGCATTTTATGGGGGTGGGCGGGGGGGGGGCAAATGGTGCACAGCCCTTGTCTCCCGAGTGTACTTCGCTCGTGCCCTTTCCTGCCAGTCCAGCCCGCGTGCCTCTATCTTGCACGCTGCTATGAGTTCCAGATGCTGCTTTTTCATACCCGAAGCGGGGGGAGCTTTAATAACGTGCAGCGCCGCGGCCCTGGGAGAGGAGGTGGGCGAGGGGGTGTCAGGGTTCAGCTTCAGGATCAAGTTTATAGCCGTGGAGCTCGTTGTGGCGGAGGCCTGAGCTCCAGCCTCCAGCACACGTACAGGAAGAGCTGACATTGGCGCCCCGTCCCTCCCCTGCCTCTCACATCCTGATGTGATTAAGGAATTCAACTCTTGTTTTTCTGCCCTTGCTTGTTCCTGTAGGCCTTGCTTCACTCCAGGCTCCGTGTGTGTGTTTAAGGGCCCTGCCAGCCGCTCTGCAGGTTGACTCTTTTCTTCTGTTTAATCTTGCAGTTGGAAAGGCCAGGGAAACTGGAGAGAGGGGCAGAGGCGTTGGGAGCGGGGAGCTGGGTGGCCCGGCGCTGCCCAGGCTTGCTCCGGCTCCCCTCCCTGCGCCGGGGCCAGGCGCTGCAGAGCCAGAGGGGGTATCACCTCGTGCAGGGGACAGCACCTTGCCTCTGCCGGCGCCGGGTAGCCCATGGCCATGTGCGCCCCAGGGAGCTGACAGTCAGAGGAGCCCAGAGCAAGAACATGCTCGGCACCCTCCTTGTCCCAGCAGCCGGCTCCAGCTGAGCAGGGGACAGATTTTAGGTGATTTTTTTGCACTGGGGCTCAGAGCAAAACCCCAGGCAGCAAGAGATGTCTTTGTAAGGTGGGAGACCTGGGCCCTTGTCTCT